>NC_060120.1:571320041-571623071 GCF_021461395.2 Schistocerca americana
GCTGCCCATCAATCGCAGCACTTGCTTCCACTTTTGCTATCAGAGCATAAATCACTAACCACACATTTTAAGGATCAGTGAATCCTCGTGGATGTTGTAAACTTGTGTATATAAAAATTCTGTAACTGAGGCCAGTGAACTGTATTACGTGAAGAAACAAACAACAATGGCCCCTCTACATATATATCCACCTCCGCGAACTAGTGTTAAGTATATGAGTGAGGGTACTTCGGACTCTACCATGTATCGGGAGTTATTTCTGTTCCATTCGTATATGGAGCGCGGGAGGGCTGCTTAAATGCCTCTGTGCACGCAGTAATTAACCATACCTCATCTTCGGACTCCACACGGGAGCTATACGCAGAGGATTGTAATATATTCCAAGATTCGTCACATAATTATCGTTCTTGAAATTTAGAACATAGTCTTTAGCAGGGTAATTGGCGACCGTCAGGTCATGTTTTTCAGCATTTCGTGAAGCACCGTCACAGGTAAAAGAAAAAAAAAACCAGTGACTGTTAGTATTGCGCTTTGTAGTGTACGTTAAATGTCCTGTGTTAGTCCTACTTGGTATGAGTCGCACACAACTGAGCTATATTGCAGGATGTGTCACACGAGTGTTTTGTAAGCAGTCTGCTTTATAGGCTGACTCTACTCTTCCAGTTCCCTACCAATGAACCTAAATGTGTCACCTGCTTTACTTACCTCTGAGCTTACGTAATCATCCCATTTCAGATCACCAGAAATTGTTTCACACATGTGTTTGTGTGAGTTGACTGATACCAACTGTGACTCATACGTATTGTAGTCCTGGGATACGACGTTTTCGCGTTTTTCAAAATGCGTTGTTTTATTTGTGCTTCAGAACATCTAAATGTTTGCCAGTCTTGGCACCACTTTGAAAAGTTATCAAGATCTGACTGAATAAGCAGTTTTTTCAGATAGCTGGAAAACATCTGTGGATTCTATTAATATTGTACGGTAGATCATTAACAAACAATCGGAGTAGCAAGTATACGAACCTTTGCCTTTCGCGGGTAAGTGCTCTACCATCTGAGGTACCCAAGCACGAATCACGCCCCGTCCTCACAGCTTTACTTCTGCCAGTATCTTATCTCCTACCTTCCAAACTTTGGTAGAGCACTTGCCCGCGAAAGGCAAAGATCCCGAGTTCGAGTCTCGGCCCATTACACAGTTTTAATCTGCCAGGAAGTTTCATATCAGCGCACACTCCGCTGCAGAGTGAAAATTTCATTCTTCTGCATGTATTGACTATTCATCAGAAATAAATCCACAATCGCATTTTGGTGCTTAATATTGTCATACTTTCGTTAATAAGCATTGTTGTGGTTCTGAGTAAAATGTTTTCACTGTGAAAAATACCTTCAGCTCTTTCACTTTCATCTTCACTTCCCACAATACTCCCCCATTCCGTTCCTCAGCTCGATGCTGTAAAGGCCTGAATATCTGTATTATTTCCATTGATTACAATGCTGATGGCAGTTCTGAAACTGAGATAATCCCTTGCAGAGATATCCAGCATGCTCCGATGACATTAGTGCGAGGTCCTCGGTAATGACACAAGCTCCGTACGGCGCCAGTAGGGGCCACCGCACTGCGTTGTGTTAACAAGAGGTACAAAGCGAACCAGCGAATTATTCGGGCGGTTAAGCCGCAGAATGGCAATGAAGGGCGTGTGCGGACTCTAGTGGCGCCCTGAGGGCACTTGGCGCCTCGGAGCCGGAGAGACGGCAGGGTCCCGCGTGAGGTGGGGCGCCGACGGGGGGCCGCGCGCTGCACAAAGGGGAACAGCTCCCAGGCGCCCTCCTTCACTCTCCCTGCACAAGACTGTGGAAAGAAAGTCACCCATTCCCATTAACAGTCGAAAGCTAGAGCTGACTGACCCAATGAATCATCGGCTGAACAGCTTAGATCTTGTTAGAACACCAATTTGACAAGAATTACTGGATGGCTATAATTAAAACACAGCTACTCACGGAAGTTCAGTGTGGGCTGTAATCGTCTAGCAGCGAAACTTGGTAGATATGCTAATGCGTTAATGCGGAACCGCTTTACACTGGAAAAAAAATTAGTTCTAATTTTGGCCACCATGAAAAATTTGGCGATGTATGTTGTTTTTACTACGGTCTACATCTACGCTGTCATTTGACAAGCCATAACGCGAAAAGGGCGTGAGACAGGGTTGTAGCCTATCCCCATGGAGAAGAAATAAAAACCTTGAGGTTCTCCGATGATATTGTAATTCTGTCAGAGACAGCAAAGGACCTGAAAGAGCAGCTGAGCGGAATGGACAGTGTCTTGAAAGGAGGATATAAGATGAACATCAACAAAAGCAAAACGAGGATAATGGAATGAAGTCGAATTAAATCAGGTGATGCTGAGGGAATTAGATTAGGAAATGAGACGCTTAAAGTAGTAAATGAGTTTTGCTATTCGGGGAGCAAAATAACTGATGATGGTCGAAGTAGAGAGGATATAAAGTGTAGACTGGCATTGCAAGGAAAGCGTTTCTGAAGAAGAGAAATTTGTTAACATCGCGTATAGATTTAAGTGTCAGGAAGTCGTTTCTGAAAGTATTTGTATGGAGTGTAGCCATGTATGGAAGTGAAACATTGACGATAAATAGTTTAGACAAGAAGAGAATAGATCTTTCAAAATGTGGTGCTACAGAAGAATGCTGGAGATTAGATGGGTAGATCACATAACTAATGAGGAGGTATTGAATAGGATTGGGGAGAAGAGAAATTTGTGACACAACTTGACTGGAAGAAGGGATCACTTGGTAGGATATATTCTGAGGCATCAAGGAATCACCAATTTAGTATTGGAGGGCTGCGTAGAGGGTAAAAATCGTAGAGGGAGACCAAGGGATGAATATACTAAACAGATTCAGAAGGATGTAGGTTGCAGTAGGTACGGGGAGATGAAGAAGCTTGCACAGGCTAGATTAGCATGGAGAGCTGCACCAAACCAGTCTCTGAAGACCACAACAATAACAACGTGAGTGAAAAGTATGGCTGCCGACAAGAGAGATCTTGCGTAGTTAGTGAAACTGTCTTATGTGAATGGCAGCAATTACAGCGCTGCATTGAGAGAGTATCACCGATTGAAAGGTCTGGAGAAAGACCCAATGTCATGAAATGGTTTAAAGAAAATGATAAAAAAACTAGAAAACACGGTTGAGTTTGGTGCTCAGAACCGCTGCGTGCAACTGTTGATCACGTCGTTTTACTGATGCAGCACCTCGTCGATGCCTCCGACGCTCATACTGAACAAAATATGTAAGCGGCTGTTAATAATAGAATAAAATTATGATATTCTTACTTGTTTGACCTTTTCTGCCCACGTCCCGTTCCTGTTCTATCACATGGGAAGATTTCTGTACGTCTTTCTTTCATTCACAACGTCAGATTTGCAGCTGGTAGCCAAAATTGGAGCTAATTTTCTTCCAGTGTAAACCGGTTCCGCATTAACGCTTTAGAGTAACAACCAAGTTTCGCTGGCTGGCACACGACAGTTACATCCTACACTGGACCTCTGTGAGTAGCTGCACTTTGATCGCCCGGTAGTTGGTGACGGTATGATTAGTGATGTACAAAGTGCATTTATCTACCACTATAGCTAACAAAACAGGATCTCGTCCCGGTCTATCCCTTGAGGAAAATACTTTGGTGATGCCAGAGAGCCGGCCGTGGTGGCCGAGCGGTTCTAGGCGCTCAGTCCGGAACCGCGCGACTAATACGGTCGCAGGTTCGAATTCTGCCTCGGGCATGGATGTGTGTGATGTCCGGCCGCCGTGTCATCCTCAGCGTCATGCGGATGCGGTGTGAAGAGACATAACGTCAGCTTATTTGTCTCCTGGGTGTTGTCGACGTTTAGACCTCTCAATCGGGTAGCTCTCAATGAGCAACACGAGGCTGAATCCCGTCCAGTTATCCTTTTTGTCTTAGTCATCAGTCTCTTGTGCCAAACTCTTCAACTCATAGCAGCATTTTTGCTGGATGTACTCCAATCTCTGTCTTCCTCTACAGTTTTTACTCTCTACAGATCGCTCTAGTGCCACGGAAGCTATTCCCAGATGTATTAACAGATGCCCTAACATCCTGTCCCTTCGTCTTGTCAGTGCTTTCCATACATTCCTTTCGACGCCGATTCTGTGGCGAACCTCCTCATTCCTTACCTTATCAATCCACCTAATTTTCAACATTCTTCCGTAGTACCACTGTCAAATTCTTCGATTCTCTTCCGTTCCGGTTTTCCCACAGTCCATGTTTCACTACACTACAATGCTGTGCTCCAAACGTACATTTTTAGAAATCTCTTCCTCAAACTAAGGCCTATGTTGGATACTAGTAGACTTCTCTTAGTCAGGGTTGCTCTTTTAGCCATTAATAGTCTACTTTTTATACTATCTTTGCTCCCTCCGTAATGGGTTATTTTGCTGCCATTAAGAAGAATTCCTTAATTTCGTCTATTTCAGCATCCCCGATTCTGATGTTAAGTTTCTCGTTGTTCTTATTTCTGCTACTTCTCATTACTTTCGCTTTTCTTCTTTCTCTCAGTTTAATTACTCTGTACAGATTCCACATTAATTCAAAACATCCTGTAATTCTTCTTCACTGTCATTGAGGACAGCAATGTCATCGGCCAATCCTATCAGTGATATTCTTTCAGCCTGAATTTTTTCGAGCGCTTCGTTGTTGTTCTTCAAGTCTTTTTATTCCCTCTTGATTCTTGTCCATATTGTATTTCACCCGTCTTTCTTTATAGCTTCCCCCTATTGTTTCAGAATGTCGAACATCCCGCCCCATTTGACATTGTGGAGCGCTTTTTCCATGTCGACAAATCGGATGTACGTGCCTTGATTTTTCTGAAGTTTTGCTTCCATTATGAAACGCTACATCAGAGTCTCAATATTACCACCCTTGGTTGTAATTTCTTAGAAGGTCGTTTTGATGCATCTATCTGTTGAGTCTGTCCTTCCGGCTATCATTTCTTTTTTGATTTATTCACATTTTTCATGCAGCCATTTTACCTTACCTTCCCTGCACTTCCTATTTATCTCCGTCGTATTTGACTTGTATTTAGAATCCCAAAATTCCTCTGCACATTTTCTTATTTCCCTCTTTCCTAGACCATCCAAAGTATTTCATCTGATACTCATGGTTTCTTCCTTGTATTTCCCATTTTCTTCCAAACATCTGTGACTGCCCTTTTCTGAGATGTCCATTCCTCTTCTACTGAACTGGCTAGTGAGCGATTCATTATCGCCGTCTCTATAGTCTGAGAGAACTTCAAGCACATTCTTCATTCCTTAGTACTTCCATATGCCATATTTTTGAACATTGATTCTTTCTGACTAATGTTTTAAACTTCAGCCTCAGTCCTCCAACCAAGGAAAAATACTTGGTAGTAAAAGGAATCGAACCCGCGTCCCCCACGTGTCACGCACCTTTACTGACCACTCAGCTACGGAAGCGGACTCTAACAGCATTCCGTAAGTGAACTGCAAGAGCCATCCCAAATTCATCCACTTTCTCTCATTGACTTAATGTTTTTTGTCCTGTCTTTTACAGTCAATTTGGAAAATCATTTCAGAACAGGAAAGAGTGCTTTAGCTTTTTACTGTAAACACAAGCGCTTACTGATATAAAATGTTATTTCAGTATTCTATCTGTACATTTTTTTGTACATGGTTGGTATTGGAAACCTAATGTGGTACAAAGTGTTAATAGGTTTTGGATCAGAAACTACCTAGACATGTGTGGTAGAGAGTACAAATAAAACATCAGCCGCTAATAAATGCTACTCTCCACCAGCAGGCGCGCAATTGCACACCATGTTCAAGGGTAGTAGCTGCTGAACACCGACGTATCGACTTAAAATGAGGTAAACAAATACATCGAACATGACAAGTTAGAACTATAAGCTGGCCTCGGAATAAAATCCGGATCTGCAGTTCGAGTTTAATACTCCACCGATTCAGCTATCGTAAAAACTTGAGCCCGGACGTGCTTTTTCTTGTATCTACTGCAAGTCCACCCGCACTGCTGTCAGTTTTGTTGCGCTAGGCGAATGTACGCGGTAGAAAATAGCTTACTCCAAGTATTAGGGAACTCTGTGGTCATGGACGAGCATTTCACCAGCTGAAAATTCATGCCAGGTGTATCATGTCGTTCTGTTTTTATTAACGGTAGTTACTTGGAATTTAGATGCAATTTGTGAAACAGGAATATAAATGCACTGTAACGTAACAGCTTACATACTTTCAACAGAAACCTGAAAAATGAAAATTTTACAAAGCACAATTATTTATTTTGTCATTAATGATAGCAGTTAATCTTTATGCCGTATTTCCTCATCCTTATTTCTCCACGTTGTTAATTCCATTGCATTCTTTCTGCGTCAGAGTATCGGATTCCTGACCATTAAAGATGGTTTGTCTTGGGGTGGTGTGATCTCCCGTTGTCCAAACTTTTATGAAGTGTCACCATTATCTCAGTTAGTGGCAGTGTTGCTTTCACATACTGAGCACAAGACATAGACAGAGCGAATGTTCTTCCTAATCATAAACGTTAAGAGGGGCAGCGAGCGAGAAAAATTCAAAATACGTCTATAGCTAATATCGAAAGTATGCCTCTGGCGCCTGATAAAGATTTGCAACTCTTTATATTCCTGTTATAGTTATTTCTAGGCAATGTAATGTGCCATGACGTTTCTGAGTTGGGAGATCAGTATTATGCTGAGGAACATTTAAAAGTACCTCTAGGATTTCAGATGATGGCTGCACAAGAACAAGCCATACAGAAATTTTCCATCTCTGTAAAACAGGATGAACGGCTATTTGTGACAGAGCGGTCGACAAAGTACAATGCTGATACAGGCACAATTATTTTGGAGCACGCGGGTCAGCGCACATTGTTGAACATGGGAGTCCACAGCACAGGACACGTACCAGTTCCCGTATTGATTCAACAACACCGTAAATTACGAACGCAGTGGCCACAGGGCCGTCGAGAATGGTCCGTGGCTCTGTGGAAACGTGATGCCCGTTCGGATGAATCTCGTTTCTCGTTACACCAGATCGATGATCGTGTTCGTATAGTCCGTGATAGAGGCGAACGGCTACTCGAAATACAGCGCTGCATGGACACTGGCCGACGGAGACATCATTATGTTATGGGGGGCATTAGTTGGGCTTATGTGACACCTGTGGTAACAATAGAAAGGATGACGACAGCTGTGGGCTGTATAAGTCATTGAGGCTCACGTTTATCCTTCCATGCCTAATGTCTTTCCCGATGGCATCAAAATGGTTCAAATGGCTCTGAGCACTATGGGACTCAACTGATGTGGTCATAAGTCCCCTAGAACTTAGAACTACTTAAACCTAACTAACCTAAGGACAGCACACAACACCCAGCCATCACGAGGCAGAGAAAATCCCTGACCCCGCCGGGAATCGAACCCGGGAACCCGGGCGTGGGAAGCGAGAACGCTACCGCACGACCACGAGATGCGGGCAATGGCATCTTTCAGCGTGATAACTATCCATGTCATAAGGCCAAATTCGCGCTACAGTGGTTTGACTGACGTGATAGTAATGCCACGTTGATGTCTTAGCCACCAAATTCGCCTTATCTGAACACAATGGGACACTTCTGCGACATTATCGGGCGCCAGCTCAGCGGCCGTAAACCATCGCCCCGGAATTTCCAGTAATTGCATGACGTGCCAGTAGACATATAATGCCATTAGAATGACGAAGTAAATGCTATGATTACCGGTAGTATTACTAGCATTGGTAGGGCAAGAAACAGAAATGAATGCGTGAGAGAGAGACTGGGAGCCGACAATCTCTCTTTGCTTTTTGTTTGTTTTGGACATAATTAGAGCGGAATATCATTCAGTGTTAGTTTCTTGAGTGTATTTTATCCTCCAAAAATAGGTAACAAAAATTAGGTGAGCGCCTAACGTCTGCACTTTTATGTAAACAAAACAATTACTCTTGATGCAAGTACAGTTTACATGCACAAACATAAAAGAATCTCTATAATTATTGTTCTTATTTTGTAGTCGACAGAACATTCATCATGATCAAAGGCAAGAGTTTGTTGTTATTATCGTTAAGTGCGAAAGTTGTTTACGAACAACGGATGATGGTTTATATAAGCTCGACGAAGTCTTCAAGCGATGTTTGATATATCTTCTGGTAAACCTTCCGGGATGTAAGGTCGTGGTCCATGAAACTCTTCAGCTCCTAACGTCTCGTCCAGAGCTGCGCTGGACATCTTCAGAGGGCTGTTTCTCCTCCGGTGAGTCTTGCCGACTGACGGGTCGGACGTCTGAGAGCGACTTATACATCGTAGAAAGTGGGCGTGACCAGAGTTGCACGTGATATGCAGAGATAATCTTTGTCAGAAATTTAGTGAAGACTGAAGCAATGTGTCCTAGACTCTATGGCCTACCCAAGGTACATAAGAGGGACCTTCCTCTGAGACCAATTGTTAGTGCTATCAGTTCTCATACGTATGAAATAGCAAGAAATCTAGCAACTCGTTTACAACCATATATTGGAAAAACTGACTCATATATAAAGGACTCACGTCATTTTATAGAGAAAATTGAAGGTTTAATTCTGACTCCTGAAGATATTTTAGTAAGTTTTGATATAGTATCTTTATTTACTATGATTCCAGTTAACGAAGTTATGGATTTTATAACGGATATTTTTCCAGAAGATCTGACTGCTCTTTTCAGACATTGTCTTACTTCCAGTCAGTTCCAGCGGAATAATGAATTTTATGAGCAACTTAATGGCGTAGCAATGGGTAACCCATTGGGTCCTGCAGTAGCTAATTTCTACATGGAGAAATTCGAACAGTCAGCCTTGGAAAAAGCAGATAAGAAACCATCTCGCTGGTATCGGTATGTAGACGATACATTTGTGGTCTGGCCACATGGTAGAGAAGCCTTAGACGAATTTTTGGTTACCTTAATAATATAAATCCAAGAATCCAGTTTACCATGGAGAGAGAAAATGATAACAAAATACCGTTTTTAGATGTTTTAGTTATGAGACAGAAAGATGGAAGATTATAACAACAGATGTTTAGAAAAATAACGCACACAGACAGATACTTACATAAAAACTCTAACCACCATCCACAACAAAAGAGGGGTGTGATTAAAAGTCTCGTTGACAGAGCCAGACGGATTTGCACGCCGGAGTATCTAGACGTCGAATTAAAACATCTGAAGCACCCTTTTGTGAAAAATGGCTACTCAAAGAAAGAAGTAAGCAGAATTCTGCACCCAAACAACAAAAAGCCTATGGACAAACCCGAAAAACGATGGAAGAATACAGTCTCTCTCCCTTTTATAAACAAAGCAACGGATCAGATTGGAAAGATTTTAAGTAAACATGATATTAGATCTGTTTTTAGACCAACGAAGAAAATTTGTCATGTTCTCCGGTCTGTAAAAGATAAACGAGCTCCTCTATCAGCCAGTGGCGTATATAAAATTCCGTGTATGTTTATATTGGAACAACAAAAAGAAGCGTAAATACACGGTTAAAAGAACACAGAAGTCTTTGCCGGTTAGGAAAAACAGATAAATCGGCTGTAGCAGAACACGCTATTCAGTCAGGAAACCATCAAGTGAAGTTTCCCGAAACAAAAATTTTATCTACGACGACAAACTATTACCCACGGCTTTGTAGAAAAGCAATTGAAATATATAAACATAGGGATAATTTTAATCGGAAAGAAGAGACCATGAAACTTAGTGATATTTGGACAGTAGCACTACAGAATTGCTAGACAGTTTTATCCGTGACGAGATTACGATCGATAGTTAAGTTTTATCTCTGACAAAGATTATCTCTGCATATCACGTGCAACTCTGGTCACGCCCACTTTCTACGATATATAAGTCGCTCTCAGACGTCCGACCCGTCAGTCGGCAAGACTCACCAGAGGAGAAACACCACTCTGAAGATGTCCAGCGCAGCTCTGGACGAAACGTTAGGAGCTGAAGAGTTTCATGGATCACGACCTTACATCCCGGAAGGTTTACCAGAAGATATGTCATCCGGTCGTGAAAGCCTTCATACTATGATGTTTGATATGTTTTTGTTTTTCGGAGTTTCTTATTTTACCTTTTTTCGAGGAAATTGCGTTTTCTAGAGCTATATGAAAAATCTTTATTTTTTTTTATTTTTTTTTATTTTACTATAACATCCCTCTGTTTCAGGTTACGAATCAACAAGTTTCGGATAAAGCCACAATTGAATACACAGGTTCAATTCTTCCATAAATACTGATTATTTTTAAATAAAAAACAGGAATATAAGAACATAGATCAAAAATGTTTCGTAAGTTACGCAGTCCTTTATATATCCTCATTTAGTTTCTATATATCCTCATTCAGTTTCTAAAGTGCTCACGGCTGCTGGTTTCAAGGGGAATAGGGGAACATAGTAAGAGACCGATCGCACATACAAACAAGGCGATCGAACGGAGGTAACGTCCGATAGGTATGCAAAACACCAAACGTACAGGTAACGTGGTTGTGATCTTAACTGACCAAAGCTACTAGGAAAACTACCGTAGTCTACGCTTACTTACAACAGTCTGGTTAGCCTATAGCAGTCTTACGACTCTTAATTGCCGCATACCTCTGGAAGCCTACGAAGGACTTGTCGAATCCGTACCATACAGACTCGCTGCTGTATTGCGTCCGTAGGTCCACCCACACGTTACTAATCAGGTAATTATAATGTTTTGGCTCATTAGTGTTAATACGTCAACGTCAACATTGACGTGTAGACAACAATGCTCGACTTACGCACGCACAGCGCTATGTGACTCACATTGTCTCACATCCTGCCTACTCTACTCTCTAAGCCGATTTTGGAGAAACAGTTGTAAGAGAGGAAAAAAAAGGCACCACCAAGGTATTATGTCCAAACCATCATTCCTGGTTGCTGAGCCGTATGGCGGGTGACAGTCATGTTGATATCCCACCGTTGTCAAAAAATGGTTCAAATGGCTCTGAGCACTATGGGACTCAACTGCTGAGGTCATTAGTCCCCTAGAACTTAGAACTAGTTAAACCTAACTAACCTAAGGACATCACAAACATCCATGCCCGAGGCAGGACTCGAACCTGCGACCGTAGCGGTCTTGCGGTTCCAGACTGCAGCGCCTTTAACCGCACGGCCACTTCGGCCGGCCCACCGTTGTCCGGGGCGTTTCCAGATACGTCTTCGATGATCATCGGGCCTCAGTTCAAAGCGGAAATCATCACTGAAGACGCGGAAGGCGCGTCTGCAGATGCCCAGGACAGCGGTGGGGTATCATCCTCACTGTCGCCTGCTATGCGGCCCCTACAACAGGTGGTGATGGTGAGTGGTATCATTTTATTTCATAGCAGAACCCCTTTGGTCGTCATCTGCGGCACCACTACAGCACGGCGGAACCTCGACCCATTTTGTTACCCCTCATAGCAAGCCAACCTGGTCTTACATTTTGGCGAGATAAGGCCCGCTCGCATATGGTGAGGGTTTCTACAGTTGTCTTTGTCCTTGCCAAACGGTGCCTTGGCCAGAAAGGTCGCCGGATCTCTCCCCAACTGAGAACGTTGGAAGCACCATCTCGGGAGTTTGACAATCTAATACGCCAGTTAGACAGATTTTGGCACGATATCCCTGAGGAGGACATCCAACAAATATGTCAATTAATGACAAGCCGTATAGTTGCTGAATAAGGGCCAGAGATGGACAACATGTTACTGACTCGCTTGATCTGTGAAACACTTTCTCTTTAATAAATCATCCAATTTCAAAACTGTAACCACTTGTTTGTCTGTACATGTACAACACAACTACCGATTTCCGCTCCATTAGCATAATTACTTCGTGGTGTGTCTTTTTTTGTCTTTCTTTTCTTTACTGACATCAGCAGAATACAATGATTAAGAAAACCATTTCAGTTACTAATGTTGGACAAATCATTTTGCTTGGTGACAGAATTACCACTAAGGGCCGTTGTTATTTTACACTAGAGGCACTCACCTCTAGTATTGATGATTGAAATCGGGATTAAACTGCGACCTTCAATTGTAGGATGACAATTTATGAAGTAGTTCCTTTGTCATGATTTATCATCCTGTCAGGCAAAGTTAAAGGTTCAAGGAGAGTAACATCAGATCTCCTGCAGGATGATGCACATAATGTGGGCGCTTTATGCCTCAGCCCTGGAGTGAATAGAAATATATTTATCAAACATGTCAGATACTTGTAAACATGCGTATATTCTTTCGAGGTAGCAAATGGTTCAAAGGGCTCTGAACACTATGGGACTTAACTTCTGAGGTCATCAGTTCCCTAGAACTTAGAACTACTTAAAACTAACTAACCTAAGGACATCACACACATCCATTCCCCGAGGCAGCATTCGAACCTGCGACCGTGGCGGTCGCGCGGTTCCAGACTGTAGCGCCTAGAACCGCTCGGCCACTCCGGCCGGTTCGAGGTAGCAAAGGAGTGGTATTTAAGTATGGGATCATTATTTTTCATAGCATTTGAGAAATGTTACGCAAGAAATTTGGAGTTTTCTGTTTTTGTCTTAGAGTGCACCACGTGCCTCTGTCTGGATACCACGGAAGCCTCGAGGAAAAATCTGAAGCCATCCTCTTGCGTTCTGTCCATTATAAGCTTCACTGATGACCATGTACCGACTTTGAAAGGAAGATGATATTAAAAGATAAACAATCGTAGTGACCGATGTTTCATGTGTAATTTCATTCTACAACGTAGAGATCCCACGGTCGTAGCTATCGAAACAGTCTTAGTGGGGGTGGTAATCACACCTCTCACCTGTCTTAGTGCCCTGTGGATGAAAGGACCTGCACGTGCGCATCGATTCTCGTCCTGCTTTTGGGCACGCCCTTCAGTGCTATCAGCACAACACCTCCACTTCATGTGAAAGAACTGTACTTCCTTTCTTCCTTTGATCAGTTCTGTAAAGCAACCTGGTTATATCCATCGTTTCTCCCTCTTCTCTTTCCTCTTCATCTCCTTGTGCACTTCCGAATAATATTGTAAGCCCGCATTGTCTTAAGGATTTGATTATCACGTAGAACAGTCGGTAGGAAATGTACAAATCCTGCGCGCCCCATTAACGACTCTAACGACTACTGATCCGAGACGGTTCACTAACAGAGACGGTTTTCCGAAGATGCTGCCAGCCGCTGTGGCCGTGCGCTTCTAAGCACTTCAGTCTGGAACCGCGCTGCTACTACGCTCGCAGGTTCGAATCCTGCCTAGGGCGTGGATATGTGTGATGTCCTTAGCTTAGTTAGGTTTAAGTAGTTATGAGTTCTAGAGGACCGATGACCTCCGATGTTAAGTCCCATAGTGCTCAGAGCCATTTGAACCATTTGAACCGAAGATGCCTATGCGACTGTCAGGCTATTTCTCTCTACCGCTCCACAGACTGGCACATCGAGCGTATGAAGTAAACCATCTCAAACGCCAAGTAAATATACATGGGTTTCGATAAGATTGTGCGTGAGCTTGTCAGCAGGGTGAGGGAGAAAAAGAGAAATGACTGTTTGAACATCATTTCTTTGTGGACACAAGGTCATTAACGTGTACAACATTCAAATTTCCTAAAAAATTGTAGTTGTACACGGTATAGTGTCTCGAAGCAGTCTCGAACGTTCTCTTATCGTATGAACTAGTCATAGATGCCTCATCATCAGCCACATTTGGTAACAGCACACTGCTTTAATCTCAGTAAGTTTCATTCTAACGTATACTCTGTTGTAGTATGATAGTTTCTTTACGGAAACAACCCTTATGGTGTGACCAAGGCGTTCTCTATCATATCCGTTGTTTCAACGATGCTTCTTCAGCCATACATTCAGAGAAGGCGCCAATGATGTTTGCACGGTAAGAAAGTGATACTGGCAGATCGAAGGGTGAGCCATCAGCGGACGATTAGGAAAACGCAAACTATTGTGGCCAAAAGTAGTGGTAACCTGTAGCAGTTTGCCAGAATCTGGTGCAGCGACTAGGGCGGAGACAATGGGGCACACAGCGAGTACCAGCGCTCGCCACACAGAGAAATAATTGTTTTGGAATACGGGACGAACATCCTGCCACACCCAACAGTGAAACAGACAATCGGTCCAGCACAAATTTGAAGAGAGCAACATGGGATTCATTTTCATTGGTATCGAATATGTCCGGAGTCACATAATTTCGAAACTATTTCGCCATTCACGACCGATTAACAACAGTTGTCCCGACATGAAAAGATTTCTCCAGAAAGATTTAGACATTTTAAAAGCATTTCTAGGAAATATAAAATGAAGGTTTCCAGGGCCGCTTGCCGTAGTTGGTGGTGAATCTTCCGGGTTGTATGGTCGTGGTCTATGGAACATTTTGTGCCTGACTTTTGTCCAAATCCGTTTTGGACATCTTAAGAGATGCTCATAGGTTCGTTGACAGTTGCAAGATTCAACGGAACCAGGAGAACCTCAAAAGATAGCCAAAGGAACTCTGATCGAATGGTTAGGGAAAAAAAAGAAGTTTCACTGCACATGGCCATACAACCAGGAAGATTCACCAATAAATCATGGTAGGAATATTCAAACTTAACAAATATTTACTTGCTGTTCGTGCTTTAATGATTATAAATTCGAATAAAGCAAACTGATGACGGCAGGATGACCAGATGACTAGCAACAGCGAGGCAGAGATATTGAATGAATGAGACCATGTTGTCTAGGTGAGTATATTTCAGGCATCGAGTAGGGAAGAACGGTGTGTTCACATATATGACGAAAATTTACAAACAACTGCACTGCAGGAAGTTACTTTAAAAAAAACAAAACATAAAGAGAATACCGGTTCAAATAATTACCTTTCATTCAGACAATAAGCCGTAAACATATACTTGATAGGAAGAAATCATTGCAGATGATGTCCTCTTCTGTCTATAGAACACGCTACTTGATCAGTGTAGACCGGAGATCGTATTATACAAGTACAATGAATCAACCCAAACGCTGTTACTATAAGCTGTGTCAGCTATTTATTTCGTTGCTACAGTGAAGCAGCTGTGTCAATTTTTGCAGACATTTTGCCTGACAGGAAACTTCAGTGTACTGGAGATACACAGGCAGATAACATTAAAACAGCACAACAGAAAACGCCGGTGCCTGACATTTACACCCACTGCTGTCGCAATGGAACTCTTTTCACAGGAAAACTGTGACCCTGTTGATTAAATATAACAGTAGATAAATTTAGTAGACAACTCTTATTCAAAATAAGTGAGCGAAAAATTATCTGTGGCAGAAAGATCATGCATTGAAGCAGCGCTCACAATAGCTTCAGTCTCAGTTATCCCGTTATAACTGCATGTTCCTGGAAGCAAAACCCGGACAGATCGCATGGCATAGATAATTTAAGTACGGATGCCATATTTACAATTTCCCAAGACGGAAGGCAATTATCTGGCCAACATCAATTCTACATTGTAGGAATGAAGCGGTGGGAAAATTCGTGAAAGCTAAAAAGATTCGAAAAACATAGATATTTCCTCAGTAAGAGAGAAAATTTGTGCTTATAGGCAATAATTATTCATGACGCAACCGAACTCTAATAGACGCGCAGTGTGTAACAAAAACTTAACTACGGCAATCCTTGGCGTTATTTTAAGCCTCCTCACGTTACCAAGGTAATACAAGCGAGGTAACAGTCAAATAGTATTCGGTTAGTAGTATCGTGTTCTCAGCTGCAAGAAAAATTTACTGATGTTGTCGGATCAATCGCGATTGTCCGCAGCTCGTGGTAGTGCGGTAGCGTTCTCGCTTCCCGCGCCCGGGTTCCCGGGTTCGATTCCCGGCGGGGTTAGGGATTTTCTCTGCCTCGTGATGATTGGGTATTGTGTGACGTCCTTAGGTTTAAGTAGTTGTAAGTTCTAGCGGACTGATGACCATAGATGTTTAGTCCCATAGTGCTCAGAGCCATTTGAACCATTTCAACCATCAATCGCGATTAGTTTCAAAAATAATAGAGAAAATTAGTGTTAGTAAAATTCGGCCAACAGCATACGCACATGGAACTATGCAGGCTCTCATTGACAAACGGATCCCATAACAACAAAATATACACTGCTGGCCACCGTAAATGCAACACCAAGAAAGACAAGAGGTAGCACAACAAAATTTATTTTGTAGATAACATGTTGACCAAGTATCAAATGATTACGTTTACAGACGTCTGTGACATGTGGTTCCTGCCAGAATCAGTAGCCAGAGTAGCCGCCATTGTTGGAGATCACCGCTGCCACACGTCTCGGCATTGAGTCAAAGAGACGTTGGATGTGTTCCTGGGGTACAGCAGCCCAAGCAGCTTCCACACGTTGCCAAAGATCATCTGGTGCGGCAGCTGGGGATGTAATCTGGGTCACTCGTTGAGCAACCATGGACCACATGTTTTCTATCGGCGAAAGATCAGGAGAGCGAGCCGGCCAGGGAAGCAATTCAATCTGGTTATTGACGAAGAACCTTTGGACAATGCGTGTCACGTGTGGTCGCGCATTATCCTGTTGAAATATGGCTGTGGCCGAGCCCTGAAGGTAAGGAAGGACAATTGGCTCCAGCACCTCGGATATGTAGCGCCGGCTATTTAAAGTACCGGCAACGCGTACTAGAGGCGTGCGAGAGTAATATCCAATACCGCCCCATACCATAATACCCGGTGCAAGACCAGTGTGGCGGTGCATAATGCAGCTGTCCAGCATCCTCTCTCCACGGTGTCTCCACACTCGAATCCGACCATAGTGCTGCTGCAGACAGAAGCGTGCCTCGTCAGTAAAGACAACGTCATTCCATTCTGCCGTCCACATCCGTCTGTCATCACACCATTGGCGACGGAGACGTCTGTGGTTCTGCGTCAATGGTAGACGAAGCAATGGACGTCTTGCGGACAGACCACTCTGCTGTAAACGGCGTCGAATGGTACGCGCAAACACTGGATGATGCGTTACAGACGCAATGTGCTGTGCTATAGTTCGGGATGTCACTGAGCGATCCGTCACTGCCATGCGCACAATTTGCCTATCAGCACGTGCAGTGGTGCACCGAGGTGAATGCGATCGACCACGTCGGTCCGTCGTACCCTCCTGCATCCAACGGTCACATATCCGCATTACAGTTGTTTGGTTTCGTCCAACACGACTAGCGATTTCTCTGTATGATAATCCACAATCTCGGTAAGCCACTATCCTTCCTCTGTCGAACTCGGATACTTGATCAAACGATGTTCGCTGTTGTCTACGAGGCATAACTGATCGTCTTGTGAAACAACCACAAGGTAAACACACGTGCCGAACGTACACTCGTCGAAATCGCCAAGCCTTAAATGGCGCTATGAGGTGGCGCCACAGGCGCGCGTGATGTGCGTCTGCGCTGAAATTCTAATCAGTTGCATATCTCATCGCTGCAAACCCATGGTGTAAATTTCACTTGATTCGGATGCTTCCTTCAGGGTGTTGCATTTACGGTGGCCAGCAGTGTACTTTTGATTAATCAATTTTATTCATACTCCTGCTACCCAAGCTGGAATATTGCTCTAATGTGAGGGACTAATAGCAAATACACTATCCACTAAGATTAATGTTACCACCTGTCAGAAGAGTGAATAACCAAAATAACAAACTTTAGCAGCGCGAGACTCGCAGGTAGAGGGTCAGTGAGGTCCAGGGAGGTAGGGACAGGGACTTGGAGTCATGCCGACTCAAGTGCATGAACAGTTGCGCTGTGTTTCTCGACTGATGATTCGCGGCGCGAGCAGCCCAGTCGACTTGGTCCCTCAGATTCTAGACTGGGTTTAATCCCGCGAAATTTGGTGTCGAGGGGAGTACCATTAACTCATCCTGCTACTCTTCGAATCACACACATACACACGTTGCATTATCCTGCTGGTAGATGCCATCTTTCCGAGGAAAAATAAACGGCAGATAGGGGTTGACACGCTCCCTAAGGATCGATGCTTACTTCGGTTCATCCACTGCGCCTTCCAGAATGACGAGGTGACATAGGGAATGCCCCGAAAACATTCACCAGACCATAACGATTCCTCCTGCCTGCAGGGTGTTTGCTGGCCGACCTCTCACGGCCTACACGCCAACTGCCATCTGTCCGATGGAGGATAAAACTTGATTCATCTGAAAAGGCTACCTGTGCCACTCCTTGGGCCTCCAGTAGCGGTAGTAGCGTGCAGATTCCACCATTGGTCGCCGATGTACGGCAGTCACGGCAGTCAGCATGGCCGAATGAGCCAGACACCTGCTGCGGAGGCCCACACGCAGCAGCGTTCGCTGAACGGTCGTTGAGGAGACACTGTTGGTAGCCCCTTGGTTAACCTGCACGGTCAGTTGCTCAGCTGCTGCACGTGTATTCGCCCCAACACATCCTCGCAGCTGTCGTTCATCCCTGTCATCTATAGCCTGTTGTACAACACTGTTGCCTCGGTACCCGTTGTGGGTAGCTCTATTTTTGCCATACATGGTGTACTTTAGCCACAGCGGCACTCGTACAGTTTACCAACTTAGCCTTTTAGGAATGCTTCCACACTTGGCCCGAAAGCCAATGATCATTCCCTTTTGGATGTCAGCTAAATCTCTTTATTTCCGCATTCCGACAGCGACTGCACTGTTATCCACGTCCTCCCCACACGTTTTATATACCATGCACTGCTAGTGCTGTCACGAGCAGTCTGTTAGTGATTTTTGCGCGCTGACGTCGGACATAGGCGGTGGTTACATTACTGTGAATGGAACATGTAGGTCTAAATACAGCGTGTAGTGAAAATGTATAGAGACGGGCAACACGAATGGTGATAAGTTTCTTAGGCTAACGGAAGGAAGTCATGGTCATACTAAAGAACTGGAGCATTGCCTTCTACGTATAACCCACATATAGGCTTTGGAGACAAGGTTACCTAACTGTCCCGAGAACAGAGTTATTTAGCAGTAATTTTCGCCGTCGCATGGAAGGGGAAGAATGCCTAGTAACCGTTACGATGGGAAGTACCCTCTGCCACGCACTTCACAGTGGATCGAAGAATACCGATGTACATGTAGATGAATTACGCAAAACAGACTAGATCTTTATTTTGTTGAAGACCTCGGAACTGGTTCAAAATGGTACAAATGGCTCTGAGCACTATGGGAAGTCATCATTCCCCTAGAACTTAGAACTACTTAAACCTAACTAACCTAAGGACATCACACACATCCATGCCCGAGGCAGAATTCGAACCTGCGAACGTAACGGTCGCGCTGTTCCAGACTGTAGCACCTAGAACCGTTCGGTCAGCCCGGCAGGCTCGGAACTGGAGAAGACACGTTTTTACTGAGTCTCTTCGGCACACCAGCGCCACTAACTGTCGACATCTTCCCTTTCCGTCGTTACGTGTCAGCCTGTCTGCAAGCAGTCGTATCCTCCGACGAGTAGTTATGCTTTGAGCCCACTACACATTGCTGCCCCGTAAGCTGGTCCGACTGCCTCCTCCCCCCCCCCCCCTCCCCCCTTACCAAAGGACTCTTCCTCCAGCTGCTGTCGTCCATTTCATTCCCGTCTACACCATACATCGACAGACTATAACCAGAGATTATCTCAGTTCCTCACAAGAGTAACTATAAACAGTTTACCACTAGGTTACAGTCGATGATATCACCAGAGATTATAAACTGTATCAACTCACATTAATGGTACCCAGCTATTCAACATTCGTACAGTCCTGAGGCATGATACACGCTTCTCTGCACTGAGTGAGTGTTTTTGTCATAACACTTCAGTCGATCCTGTAAAATTCGTATCCCGTGAGTAAAGTATTAGTTCCGATACAGGCATACGCAAATATCAACAAGTTAAGCATAATCCGGAAATGAGAGCGTATGTCATGAAATGAAAGGCCTAACGGCTACACAACTAAGTTATCCCAGTTCGCAGGACGTTTGGCACAAAGCAGTGTCAAAACATATAAAAAGGAAAGCTGTATAACGGAATATAAGCATTCTACATACACACGCCTACTCTGTAACTCACACTTAAGTGCACGGTACAGAGTTCATCGAACCAGCTTCATATTTTTCCTACCGTTCCACTCTCGAACATCGCGGGAGAAACGAACACTTAAATATTTCCCTGCGGGCTCTGATTTCTCTTATTTTATTGCGATCGTCATTCCTCCCTACGAATGTTGGCGTCAACAAAATATTTTCGCATTCGCACAAGAAAGTTGATGATTGAAATTAAGTAAAAACATCTCTCCACAACGGAAAACGCTTGTTTAAATGATTGCCACCCCAACCTGCGTATCATCCCCGCGACACTGGCTCCCAGATTTCACGTATTAGAAAACGAGCTGCCCTTCTTTGAACTTATTCCATGTCGTCCGTCAATCCCATCTGATACGGATGTCATACCGCACGGAAATACTTCGGAAGAGGTCGGACAACCGTGGTGCAGGCAGTCTCTATCACTTCTGTTCCATCTTCTTCGGTTCGCATTTACCACAACATTATCTATATGATCTTTCCAGTGAAAGTTGTTCAAAATTGTAAATCCTACGTATTCAGTTGTAGTGACAACGCTACATTTGTGTGATTTATTGTACTTAAAAAAGTAGGGAAGCAACAAAATCTGTTCCATTACACTAAAGTTGCAAACAGCAAATACCGTTACCTATAGCTGCACCATACGTTTGCCTCTTACTTAATTCTGTTGACCGTCAGTGTCACTGTTTCTTCCAGTTGGCACTTTGGTTTTATTTTGTTCCAGTTGTTTAATAAATTTACGCACACAGCCATCATCAGATACAAATTGAAAACAATGCTCACTACATTGTCTGACGTCAAAACAACACCATTTACTGAACGTGTCATAAAAAAGCTACAGCAGCTAGATAACTCTGGGCATTAAAAGAAATTTTTAACAAAATGTTAAGGCGCTCAGATGGGTGCAGAGTTTCGTATCTGCACTCTCGGGGTTAACATCATTCATCCGGCCTCCAAAGGAGATGTGAAATTCCCTACGTACACTTACCGAAAAAAATCACCACACCAAGAAGGAGTTGTGCTACATAAACGAAAGCTGATAACCGTAATTCTACATCTGAAAGATGTTTATTCAAATTTCGCACCAGTCACATAACAGTGGCGCTAGCAGCTCTGCTATGAGGATGCAAATCAGATTTTCTTTAACTACACGCTGTAACGGTCGTGAGTGCTAGTTACCTTTGAGATTGGACGTGGTGAGTTGATATTAGTCGAGAGTGCCTTTAACGCTCAAAGACGCCTTTATCAACACCACACTAAATCCGAACAAGGTCGTATAATAGGGCTACGAGAAGCTTTATGTTGCTTTTGAGATATTGCAGAAAGACTTGGCTGGAATCTAGGCTACGTACATGTCTACTTACAGCGGAGATCGCGAGAACGTACCGTCGCAAAAAGACGGCTCCGGACGGCCACGTGGCACTGCCGAGAGGAAAGACCATCGTGTTCGGCGTATGGCCCTGGCTCATGTTACTGCATCTGCAGCAGCAATTGCAGTTGGCACCACACTGACACAACGAACTGTTACAAATCGGTTACTTCAATGACAGCTCCGAGCCAGGCGGCCTGTAGCGTACACTGACTCCTCCTAGCAGCTTTGGTCAATTACAGTCGTCCCCCATTACCTGTACGTTGGGTGTATTGCATACCTATCAGGCGTTACCTCTTAACGATCGCTTTCTATACCTACGTGATCATTCTCTTACTAGATTCCCATAAAAAAAAAGGATGTGGTTAGCTATCTAGAAACTAAGTGAGGATATAAATGGGTGGGTAATCTACCAATATATTTTTGTTCTACACAGTCATCCTCTACATCTACATCTATACTCTGCAAACCTCCGTGAGGTGCGTGGCAGAGGGTACTTCCCATTATTAGGATCTCTTCCTGTAAATTTACGTATGGGGTTCTAGTACATTCCTAGAGTAATCATTTAAAGCCAGTTCTTGAAACTCTGCTAATAGACTTACTCAGGATAGTTTACTTCTATATCCTGTCTGTTACTTAATAATAAACAGTATTTATAGCACAACTGTAATTGTCAATGTTTAACTCAGATATTATTCGAAAATTGTTGATTTGTAACGTGAAAAACAGGGATCCTGTATTAAAAGTAAGTAAATCAATAAAGATGTAATATATATCGCTAGAAAACGCGATATCTTCAAAAAAAGTTAAACAAAAAACCGTAGGTCAAAAATACCTCAAACATAGCTTCACTGCTTCATCGAACTAATATCAAACATGTTTCTCTTATTCATAAAGAACTTTCACATTTATCAGTGATAACAGGAAATTCTTGGTTTTGATCGTGATGAAGAACGTTTCACTGAGTACAAAGTAACAATAATAATTATGTATATTTTTTATGTCTGTGAATGGAAAATGTACTTCCAACAGAAGTAATTGCTTTGATTACACAAAAATGCAGAAATTACGCGATCAATAAATTGTTATTACTTATAATATATAATTCATATTCTGTAAGGACTAACACCGAATGATGTTCGGTTCTAATTATTTGCAAAACAAACAAACAAAAACTAAATGTAAGGAATAACACCGAATGGCGTTCGGTTCTAATTATTTGCAGAACAAACAAATAAACAAACAAAAAATCTGGAAGAACTCATCTCCCACTTTGTCTCATACACATTCACTTATGTTTCTTTTCCCACTTATTGTACCAATACTACCCGTAATCTTACAATTGACTACGCCATTTATAAAGTGTACCAAAACTACCAAACCATAGTTTTGGTGTAGCGTAACCCTGAACACAACCTTAAGTGAGGCGTGATTTTTAAAGAAAAGTAACTGTTGCGGTGTTAGGCCTCTGCAGCCAGCGACTGCAGCAATAGCCTCGTCCGTCTTTTCGTCCCTGCGGAATGCGCTCATTCTTCACTTGTGTAGAACAGAAAGCCATAGCTGCCTCATTTTCAAAGCAGCTATGAAGCGTTTTTGTTCGAAAGAAAACAGATACGTGACAGCCCTCAAAATTAATCAGAGATATCACACCTATATATTTGTACAAGTAAATTCAGTTGCATTGCTTTATTGTGTCATCATTCTAGAGAGACTCTGCACTCATAACGGGGCAGAATGAATCACTATGTTACAGATCTGCAAAACCAATAATGCTCTGCTTCTGACAATTTATTTAGAAACCAACAGCAGGTTTTGCCAGAATCGGATCGTCTCGTGCAAAATAGTAAGGCCCAGTACTAACGGTTACAACATAAATTTTGAGAATAATAATATTTAGGACCGCACAGGTAGCGTCTGAGGCGCTATGAGTGAAAAAGCCTGCAAAATTGCAAAATTCATATATGTAGCAATGGAAATGGAAATTCCGTGTGGCTAGGGCCTCCCGTCGGGTAGACCGTTCGCCTGGCGCAAGTCTTTCGAGTTAACGCCACTGCTGCGACTTGCGTGTCGATGGGGATGAAATGATGATGATTAGGACAACACAAAAGCCAGTCCCTGAGCGGAGAAAACCTCCCACCCAGCCGGGAATCGACCCCGGGCCGTTAGGTGTGACATTCCGTCGCGCTGACCACTCAGCTAATCTGTAGCAATGATTTTAGTAGAGGTCGGGAATACTTAGTGAATGTGTCGTTGAAATAAGAATAGTGAAAGAAAGAAAAAGTATTAAAAGGAATCAGTTTTTAATCTTTCACGATAATCGTGCTATATAGGAACATTTTCGATCTTCTCCCGAAATGCATTAGCTATCAAATTTATTTCTGTGAGATATACTATTCAAAAATTCAGTGGTTTGACATATTTTGTTTTCAGGCTTAGAAAATTGTTCGTATTAATTTCGCTAGAAATGAAGGCTCCCTGACTATTAGCGACAACAAATACGGAACAGAAAATTATTACGTGTGTCAAAAAGCTCCAAATTTTTTGTGTAACTTTTCAGAAATGCTATAAAAGATAATGGACCCATAGCTAAATAGCTCTCATACCACTCCTTTCCTATATCGAAGAAATGTACACGTGTTTCCAAAGATCTGACATGTTTTAGAAATATATTTGAAGTCACTGCAGTGCTGAGGCTTGAAACGCCCACATTATGGACATCATCCTGGAGGAAATTTGGCATTGCTCTCCACCAACCTTTAAGTGTATCGAGTAGGATGATAAACCATGACAAAGATACTACATCATGAACTGTCTCCCTACACCTGCAGCTCCAACTTGCATAGTCCGGATTCGAACCACCAGCGTTTGCAGTGAGGTTTTTGGTATACAGTATCTGTGGCTCTTGGTGGAAATTCTGCCATCAAGCAGAATTTTTTATCCCGCACTAACAATGAAATGGTTTTCTTAATCATTACATTCTGTTGATGCCAGCAAAGAAAAATTACAGAGAGAAAGCCAACAAAAGGAATGAAAACACTTTATTTCGTTGATATAGACCCGGATGGTTTACATGGTTCCTTTACATGCTCTCTCAGATGTCAGTAGTCCATGGTTATTCAGGTCTCTACCTAATTGTTTTTCCCTTTTAGGATGAAGAAATTTGCAAGAGCATCAGGTAAGATGTAGTCTCTACAGGAAGCTGACATGTTATCTCTGGAGTCTGATGAACAGCAAAATAAGTTTTGCCTATCAATGTGAACATGGAAAATACGAGTTAAATCCCAAAATACTAGTATCCCTTCTGAGAAGACAATATACGTAAATTTTATTATAATTGTTTCGTCAGTTATTTAAACAAGCTCTTCAGACGACCAACGTCAAATTAGATTATTTTCTAACAGTAGCACTTGTCGACAAACAGATTACGTGAACACAGTTCACGAACATGTTGTCCACATAAATAAGTCGTTACATTAGATTTGTAAACTGAGATTTATATCTCTGCAAACCAAGATGTGCATTGAGCAGAGTAATAGTGTCGCAAGTCTAATGTTTAGCTGTTGCTTTCCAGGTGAACGTAACTAATGTGTGTACATTCTTTTTGATGTTGATATATGTGACAATGTTACGGTATTAAATATCATACTCCTTCAATTATTTCCCTGTCTTTCTTCACTGAGATGGACATATATCCTGCATAGCATAATCACTCCATTGTTCCAAAGTCTACAGTAATGTGAGTGCGGATCTTTCTCTCATCTGCTGCATTTTGAATTAGAATGGATTTCATCACGTACGAACTTATTGATGTACTACCATCGACCACCCCGTGTTGCAAAATTTCATGCATGCCCTACACTAGCAACAACTCTGCACCATTAGCCACTGTCAAGGACGCAATGCAATGACGTCTCAGTAAGTGGATCCCGAGAAACTGTTCCAGGATGTAGGAAATTACTGTCTGTGGGGTCCGTGTGAAAATTTCCTTTTGAAGTTTATATAGTTAAGCAACTTATCTACCAAGACTTCAAGCACAATATATTTCGTTACTTCTACTTACAAATTTAAGAGCTATACTAAGGTAGTGTATTCTTTCTGTGAAATATTCACAGAAATGAGTACGAACAAGTGGTATTTTAGAAGAATTTGATGCTAGAGGTTGTTGTCAGCACAGAAACGGAGATTAACGATCATGATATCATTATAGCAACTATGATAACGAAAGTTAATAAATCAGTCAAGAAGCCTAGGAGAGTGTTTCTGCTAGACAGAGCAGAAAAACAGTAGCTACCATCTGGCTTAGACAATAAACTGGATTCGCTTATTTCTACTAAGATGGACGCAGAGGAATTATGGGCAACATTTAAGCAGATTGTTAATTTGATCTTGAAAGTTATGTACCTAGTAAGTGGATAAAGGATGGAAAAGCTCCACCACGGTTTAATAACGAATGTCGGATGATGTAGAGGAAGTAGAGGCTGTCGCACTCTCGGTTCAAAAGAGAACACACACATGAAGACAAGCAAAGGTTGACAGAGATTGGTGCGTCTTTGAAAATATCTATGCGTGAAGCATACAGCAACTACCACCGTCACACTTTAGCAAAAGATCTGGTAGAGAACCCGAGAAAATTCTGTTACTGTGTAAAATCGCTAAGCGGGTCTGAGGTTTCCATTCAGTCCCTTCTTGACCAGTCCGGAGTAGCAGTTGAAGGTAGCAAAAGAAAAGCGGAAGTATTAAATTTCACACTCAAGAAATCGTTCACACAGGAGAATCATACAAATATTCTGTCACTCAACACTGGACAGACTCCCTACGGACGACATAGTAATAAGCATCTCCGGCGTAGAGAAACAGCTGAAAGATTTGAAACCAAATAAATCACTGGGCCCGAATGGAACACCATTTCGGCTTTGTAGAGAGTGCCCTACGGCATTGGCCCCGTACCTAGCTTTCATTTATCGTGAATCTCTCGCCCAGCACAAAGACCCAAGCGACTGTAAAAAAGCGCAGGTGATTCCAGTATATAATAGGGGCAAAAGAACGGACCGCCAAAATTACTCACCAATATCCCCGAAGTCGGTTTCCTTCAGGATGTTTGAAAACATTCTCAATTCGAATATAATGAACTTTATTGAGACTGAGAAACTTTTGTCCAAGAATCAGTATGGTTTTAGAAAGTATCGCTAGTGGGAAAGTGGGCTTTCCCTTTCTCACATGACATACTGCGAACTATGGATGAAGGGCAATAGGCAGATTCCGTATTTCTAGATTTCCGGAAAGCATTTGACACGGTGACACATTGCAGGCTGTAAACGAAGGTACGAACATATGGAATAAATTCACAGATTTGTGAGCTCCAAGACTTCTTAAGTTATAGAATCCAGTACCTTATCCTCGACGGCGAGTGTTCATCAGAGACAAGGGTATCGTCAGGAGTCCTCCAGGGAAGCGTGATAGGACTGCTGTTGTTCGCTGCATACATAAATGATTTGGCGGACAGGGTGGGCAGCAATCTGCGGTTGTTTGCTGATGATATTGTGGTGTACGGTAAGGAGTCTAAGTTAAGTGACTGTAGGAAGATACAAGACGACATAGACGAAATTTCTAGTTGATGTGAAGACTGACACCTAGCTCTAAGTACGGAAAAATGTAAGCTAATGCGGATGAGTAGGAAAAGCAAACACGTAATGTTCGAATTCAGTGTTAGCAGTGTCCTGGTTGTCATAGTCAAGGCGTTTATATATCTGGGAGTAACGTTGTAAAGTGATATGAAATGGAACGAGGATGTGACGATTGTGGAAGGGGTGGCGAATTGTCGATTTCGGATTATTTGGAGACTTTTAGGAATCTGTGATTCATCTGTAAAGGGTGCCGCATATAGGACGCTGGTACGACCTGTTCTTGAGTACTGTTCTAGTGTCTGGGATCCGTACCAGGACAGATTGAAGGATGGCATCGAAAAATTCAGACGCGGGCTGCTAGATTTGTTACAGGTAGGTTCGAACAACACGTAAGTGTTGCGGAGATGCTTCGGGAACTCTAATGGAAATCCCTGGAGGGAAGGTGATGTTCTTTTCGATAAAAAGACCTATTGAGAAAATTTAGAGAACCGACATTTGAAGCTGGCCTGTGAATTATTCTACTGCCGCCAACATACTCGCGCGTGAGGACCACGAAGATAAGATATGATAAATTAGGGCTCATACGAAGAGATGCAGACAGTTGTTTTTCCCTCGCTCTATTCACAAGTGGAACAGGAAAGGAAACGACTAGCAGTGGTACAGGGTACCCTCCGCCATGCACTGTTAAGTCGCTTGCGGAGTATCTATGTAGATGTAGATATAGATTGTAATTATCTTAGTAATAAATTACATTTCTGTATCCAAGCAATGATAATATTCAATACTGAAATGGATGAAAGTCGTATTACAGTTTATAAAAGTTTGTGTAAGCCTTATTAAATAAATAAAATAAAAGTGTTCATGTTACTAAATTATAAACAGTATTTAATCTGAAATAAATGTATTGTGTTTGATACTTAATTGTTTCTTTTAAATTTGATATTAAATTTTGAATACTTCAGTAGATGTACTACTTAAATCAAAATTTAATCTGTTCACGATATAATGTGTTGCTAAAGTTAATATTCATAGTGATTTATACCCAAATAAAATTAATACAGTTGAAAATGACAAGAATTTGAAAGTGTGTAACATGCGCACTGGTAAATACACACATCAAAAAAAGTTTTGCATCACCTTGGTTTCGAGAGTTCCGGAACCTGTACAGAAAAATTGAATAGAGATCAACATAAAAATCATTTCCACCATTTTTACTGCTCATGAAAACCACACATTGCATGTTGTACCACCATACAGCGAGATTTTCAGAAAAAGTGGCCCAGATTGCTGTACACACCGGTACCTCTAATACACCCCCTCTTGCACTGATGCATGCCTGTATTCGTCGTGGCATACTATCCACAAATTCATCGAGGCACTATTGGTCCCGATTGTCCCACGCCTCAACGTCGATTCGGCGTAGATCCCTCAGAGTGGTTGGTGGGTCACGTCGTCCATTAATAGCCCTTTTCAATCTATCCCAGGCAAGTTCGATAGGGTTCATGTCTGGAGAACATGCTGGTCACTCTAGTCGAGCGACTTCGTTATCATGCAGGAAATCATTCACAAGATGTGCACGATGGGGGCGCGAATTGTTGTCCATGAAGGCGAATGCCTCGCCAATATACTGCCGATATGGTTGCACTATCGGTCGTAGGATGGCATTCACGTATCGTACAGCCGTTAAGGCGCCTTCCATGACCACCAGCGGCGTACGTCGACCGCACATAATGCGACCCCAAAACATCAGGCAACCTCCACCTTGCTGCACTCGCTGTACAGTGTGTCTAAGGCGTTCAGCCTGACCGGGTTGCCTCCATACACGCCTCCGACGAGTGTCTGGTTGAAGGCATATGCGACACTCGTGGGTGAAGAGAACACGATGCCAATCCTGAGCTGTCCATTCCGCATGTTGTTGGGCCCATCTGTTCCGCGGTGCATGGTGTCGTGGCTCCAAAGATGGACCTCGCCATGGACATCAGGAGTGAAGTTGCGCATCATACAGCCTATTGTGCACAGTTTGAGTCGTAACATGACGTCCTGTGTCTGCACGAAAAGCATTACTCAACATGGTGGCGTTGCTGTCAGGATTCCTCCGAGCCGTAATCCGTAGGTAGCCGTCATCCACTGCAGCAGTAGCCCTTGGGCGGCGTCCTGAGCGAGGCATGTCATCGACAGTTCCTGTCTCTCTGTATCTCCTCTATGTCCGAACAACATCGCTTTGGTTCACTCCGAGACTCCTGGACACTTCCCTTGTTGAGAGCCCTTCCTGGCACAAAGTAACAATGCGGACGCGATCGAACCGTGGTATTGACCATCTAGGCATGGTTGAACTACAAACAACACGAGCCGAGTACCTCCTTCTTGGTGGAATGACTGGAACTGATCGGCTGTCGGAACCCTTCCAACAGGCTCTGTTCATGCATAGTTGTTTACATCTTTAGGCGGGTTTAGTAACATGTCTGAACAGTGAAAGGGACTGTGTCTGTGATACAATATTCACAGTCTACGTCTACCTTCAGGCGTTCTGGGAACCGGGGTGACGCAAAACTTTTTTTGATGTGTGTATTAATTTTGGTGATGCTTGTTTACACCTAGAACATTCTCTGCAGTAGAATGAAATTTTCAGTCTGCAGTGGAGTGTGCGATGATACGAAACTTCCTGGCAGATTAAAACTGTGTGCCGTACCGAAACTCGAAATCGGGACCTTTGCCTTTCGTGGGCAAGTGCTATATCAACTGAGCTCCCCAGGCACGACTCATAACACGTTCTCACAGCTTTATTCCCTCCTGTACCATGACTCATGTGTCCGCAATATTCTTACTTCCAGAAGTGTTAGTCCCGCAAGTTTCGCAGAAGAACTTCTCTGAAGTTTCAAAGGTAGGAGACGAGGCACTGGCGGAAGGAAAGTTATGAGAACGAGTCGTGCTTGGGTAGCTCAGTTGGTAGAGCACTTTCCCGCAAAAGGCAAAGGTCCCGAGTCGTGGCTCGGTCCGGCACAGTTTTAATCAGCCACAGAGTTTCATACACAGTAGTATATGACTAAACACATTTGCAAACATAACTAAACTCTGTATATTTCAAATTATTTTTGTGATTACAAATGTATCTGGCAAACTATTACTCAGTTTATGTAATTATTGTAGCATAAAACATTATGGTATAGAAGTTGATCACAAAAATTTCTTTTTCACAAAACATCCACATAACAAACGCATATAATATTATACTAAAATAACTATTTGAATGAGTAAAAATATAGATCTTTTGCAGTTATATTAAAATTAGAATTATTTATTCTATAAATGAATTACATACTTTGATAAGAAATTGATTCCTTACGCAAGAATGTGCGTGAGTCTCGTAAAAATGAATGTCACATTTTTAAAGGTTCAAAAATAGGCTGTAGATAGTAATGTTCTTTTACGAAATCTATCTAATAGTGAAATAACAGACGAAAAACAGTCAGGCCAAGAACTAAAATATTTTTGCAAAGCGTTTTGAAGAAAATCAAACAATAGGTTCTCATTTACAATGTATTGGCATAAAAGATATTTCAGCTGTAAACTGCTAGTAATGGCCTGTTCTGGATAAACGAGAATTGTCTTGCTTCATAACTGCCAACTATATGCTTATTTGGGCTTAAATTTTTTGAGTGCTAATTACTGTATTTCTGATCAACTTACTAAAGTGATAACAAACCCTACCCAAAAGGACAAACTAAATGTATACTGCGTACTTGTCACATTCTGCACCCAATATCTCTTCTTCCATAGATGGTCTGCATCTTTTTTCTCTACTACACTATCGTTTAACACAGTTATTTGGTTTGCTGACCCTATAATTTAAGGTTCACCATCGCCAATATCGCACTTGGATCTTACTAATTTAGATAAGTTATTCTTAGTCAACAAAACCGTAGCCTTTCTAGATAGATTATTCTGTTTCCATGTATAGCTCTCAACGTTCCAGATGCCTATTAGTCCAAGATTCCTTATATTAGCTGTTGATTTTCTATTGTTTGAAGTTAGTGACATACAGTCAGTTGGATTTTTCCTGTATGAACTAACTCCTGACAGCAATAAATGCTTATACAATACATTTGTAAAACAACTTGCTGGTGTAATTTCCATCATTTCATTGTATAAACAGCCACTCATTGAGATGAAATGCATCAGCGCAAAGTAGCGTATAATCCTCTGGCGATGACATCTGTTCATTTTATACAACGCTGTTCTTTGTGTGTCTAGAAACCGTTCAAATATTCGCTTTGCTAAAACGTGTGTAAATGTCAGTAGTGTTAATAGGAAAATAACTGTCTGTACCGGTAGCTTTTGTCGTATTTATAATGTGTAATGAGATACCAAAAGGCCACGTGTCTCTCCTTAACAAACGCGACTTGTGCAGCAATTCAAGCACATTCTTCTCGCTGTAGTGACACCGATAGTACAGTGTGAATAAAACTGGTGGTAGCTGAAAAAGACGTTAAGTTCTTATTACAAACGAAACTATTCTTTCTCCCAGGAGCACTAGAGCAGTACGGTAAACAGGAGCATATTTGCGGAAAATAGGACATATAGTGACAGGTTGAGGGCGTATCAAGATGAGCAAGATGAGTCGGTTAGGGCGTTGCCCGCAGAAACTAAAGGTCTGTCTACGAATTCCGGCGCTACATGCAGTTTTAATTTGGAAGTGCGTTTTGATAAATAGTTATCAGCTTTTAATTTATTTGTTAATGGCGAAATCTTCTGACACCTATTGTGTACCACATAAAAGTTGAAAATATTTTTAGCAAGTAATTCACTCAGTTTCGGAAGATTAAGTCTAAAATTCCTTAGCCGCTTTTGGCGTTCCATCGAAGTGTGCAGAGCTAACTTACTACTCAGACAAAGAGTATGTAGTGAATTAAAGACCAAAAGTACGGAAGAAAACAGAAAAGATCATATGCCAGGATATTCAGCAGAAAAATGTAGCTTCTCTCGTTCAATGTCTATAAATCATCATTTTTTGTGATAGCCTATAAATTACAGTATCCGAATTTGGGTCGCAGTGTTACACGTTTCAAATAGACCAACTGCAAAACTAGTTTATCTTCCAGTAGGCAATTTAGATCAGGTACGAGCTGCAACAGACCGATAAACTTTCCTCAGCACGCACGTACAGCTCACGAGTCGAAGGCTCCTGCCGCCTCCGTACATTGGACCTCCTCATTTGCATAACAGCCTGTGCAGATGAAACCCGTGCTCCTCTGTCCACGTGGGAGGATTAGTGCGCGCTACGGAAGCCTGCTGCGGTCTGGAACACTTGTTTCCGAAACTAATTAGGGCGCCGGCAGCTGCAGATACGCTACGCCACCCACGCCGCTCTGCGTACCGTATGCCCGAGCCGGTCGCGATTAACGCAGTGGTGAGTCACCTGTGGGCTGTTCCACTCCCAACAAGCTCCTTAGGGTTTTTCTTAAAAAATAATGTCACATCAATTCATTGTTCATTGTTTCCGAATCTCGCTTAGAGCTTAGGTCAGCGTCACTCAACGAACGAGAGGATTAACGATTGCCGAGGCTGCAACTGGATATCATTTGTGGCCGGCGAACTGATCAGTACGAGGACGTGTCTTACAATTTTGACTACCAACTCAAAAAAATCAAGCTGCGAACATGGAACGTGGTCGTAGTGTTGGTCATGTTGTTGGTCATTCTTTACAAATTCACTCTCAAAGACGGCCGGTGTGGCCGACCGGTTCTAGGCGCTACAGTCTGGAACCGCGCGACCGATACGGTCACAGGTTCGAATCCCGCCTCGGATATGGATGTGTGTGATGTCCTTAGGTTAGTTAGGTTTAAGTAGTTCTAAGTTCTAGGGGACTGATGACCTGAGAAGTTAAGTCCCATAGTTCTCAGAGCCATTTGAACCATTTGAACCACCACATATTTCCGAACGGTGAATGACTTGGTAGAGTAATAGGTTGCATAAGTTGCCATTTTGGTAGTTCAGTAAATATTCCACCTAGAAAATGAGCTAATCGTAATTCTGGAATACACAATGTTTTCATCATCCAAGGTAAAAGGAAAAAAAATTGCTGCCATGTCAGAAGAATAAGGGGGTGAGGTAAAATTTCATAGCCCAGAATAGTAGCATGTGTGTCCTGGGGTGAATGATCTAAGCCTTTGTTGTGAAGCACCCCTTCCTTCCCCCCCCCCCCCCCCCCCAAACAGTATTTCCCGCCGCTTCCTCTTGACAGCTTCCCGAAATCTCCTCAGGAAGCACTGCTGTCAGTTTGCCCCATACGAGCATACTACATTAAGACAACTCCATAGTAGTCCCAAAAGACACTCTGCACCACCTCGTCTGATGATGGTTTTTGTGGTATTGTCCAAACGCCGTGCCATAACGAAGTCAGCCCCTCGCATCGATACCACAAAAGATAATAATGTCCCGCTGCATACTGCAACGATGAATGGAAAGCGCTGGCGAGGCCATATTCTCTATCAGCTTCGCAGCGCCACCGCACCGAGATGCCGATATATAGCCGAGCAGAGCAATGCTCGCCCAGATCGTGATCAACGATTAAGACGACAGCATCGTCCTGGACAGGGCACAAATGCATGTTAGGTCTGAAGTTGAACTTCAAGTCAGTTTACTGCAACTGAAGAGTCTTGTAAAATTATCAGTATCACGTGACACTTTAATATTCAGAGACAGTTGTAAATACACAGAACACTTCTGTGAAATCAGTAATAAAGTGAACTAAAACCGGTGTTACACGACACACCTATCGTATAAAAGTCTGCACCATCGTCTCGAGGGTACAAATCTGAAACTGCCAACGTTTCCGTTAGACCTGTTCAATGATCCACCTAACGGGTACACTTTTTTTTTCCTTTATTGTAATTTTCATCACCTGATACAGGCGGGCTGTCAGCAGCATAGTACGCTGCTCTTCAGCCTTAAGCGGAACAATAACAGGACATACGGGTGATACAGACACTACAGTAAAAACGGCGGGCAAAAAAAGGAGATTTAAAAAACAATAAACATGAAGCCGTTCACGCTGGACCCGAAAAAACAGGAAACACTTGGTGACATGGCGCACAGAACACGGATGACGGCGACGGCACACGTGAACAGTTGATGCGTGACGGTCACAGAACACTAAACACAAAATCGAGGCACACACACGACACACAGATGGCGATGATCTCCGGCGCGTGAATGTTCACTGAGCGTGTACGAGTCCGGGGACCTGCCAAGAGAGGAGGTGGAGGAGGAGGAAGGGGAGTGGGAGAGCGAGAGGGGAGAGCAGAGATGCCACGGGCAGGGGAGATAGGGGGGAGGGAGGAAGGGGGAGGGGAAGCCCGGGGGAAGAGGGGGGAGGGAGGGGACAGGGAAAAGGAAAAAGAAGGGAAGAGAAGAGAAGGGAGGGAGGGTGCCGAGAGGAAAGGACACCGGAAGTGAGGGGCAGGGCAGGGTCAAAGTTGATAGGAGGGGTAGATGGAGGGGATGAGGACATCATCAGGAAGAGGGAGCTGGCGGAAGCCACCTTGGGAGAGGGTAAGGAGGGTGGAGAGATGGAGACCGGGCGGGACGTGGGAATACAGGCGCGGCAGCGGGCGGGGACGGGAGATGATCGGGGATACGAGCGGGTGAGGTGGATCAAGTTTACGGGAGGTGTACAGGATCCGTATCCTTTCAAGGAAAAGGAGGAGGTCATACAGGTCATACAGGATCCGCGTGGGGGAGGGGAGACGGATGCGATAGGCGAGGCGGAGAGCATGGCGTTCAAGGATTTGGAGGGATTTATAAAAGGTAGGGGGAGCGGAGATCCATGCTGGATGGGCGTAACAAAGGGTAGGGCGGATGAGGGATTTATAGGTGTGGAGGATGGTGGAGGGGTCCAGACCCCACGTACGGCCGGAAAGGAGCTTGAGGAGACGGAGTCGGGAACGTGCCTTGGCTTGGATTGTCTGGAGATGGGGAGTCCATGAGAGGCGACGGTCGAGGGTGACGCCAAGGTACTTAAGGGTGGGAGTGAGGGCGATGGGATGGCCATAGACGGTGAGATAGAAATCAAGGAGGCGGAAAGAAGGGGTGGTTTTGCCTACAATGATCGCCTGTGTTTTGGAAGGGTTGACCTTGAGCAACCACTGGTTGCACCAAGCGGTGAACCGGTCAAGATGGGATTGGAGAAGGCGTTGGGAGCGTTGCAGGGTTGGGGCAAGGGCAAGGAAGGCGGTGTCATCGGCAAACTGGAGAAGGTGGACGGGGGGTGACGGCGGCGGCATGTCCGCCGTGTACAACAGGTACAGAAGGGGGGAGAGGACGGAGCCTTGGGGCACACCGGCAGAGGGGAAAAAGGTGTAGGAATCCGTGTTATGGATGGTGACATAGGAAGGACGGCGGGAGAGAAAGGAACCGATCAGACGGACGTAGGTAACGGGAAGGGCGAAGGTTTGGAGCTTGAAGAGGAGACCGGAATGCCATACGCGGTCATAAGCGCGTTCGGGGTCAAGAGAGAGGAAGATTGCGGAGCGACGGGAATTGAGCTGTTCGGTAAGGAGATGAGTGAGGTGAAGGAGAAAGTCGTCGGAAGAGAAGGACGGCCGAAAGCCACACTGGGTAACGGGAAGGAGCCGGTGCTGGCGGAGATGCTGGTGGATGCGTCGGGTGAGGATAGATTCCAGGACCTTGCTGAAAACCGAGGTAAGGCTGATGGGACGGTAGGAGGAGACGGCGGACGGCGGTTTGCCGGGTTTAAGAAACATGAGGATACGGGAGGTTTTCCACAGGTCGGGGTAGTAACCGGTGGACAGGACTACATTGTAGAGCCTGGCCAGGGTGGAGAGAAAAGAGACAGGAGCTTCACGAAGGTGACGGTAGGTGACACGATCGTGACCAGGAGCGGTGTTGCGTTTTGTGCGGAGTGGAGCGATGAGATCCTGTGTAGTGATAGGAGTATTGAGGTCCGTGTGTGCAATGTTGTCCAAGTACTGGAAACCAGGAGCGAGGGGAGGGACAGAGGTGTCAGTTCGATCGCGGATATCCGGGAAGAGGGAGTAATCGAACTGGGGATCATCGGGGATGGAAAACACATCGGACAGGTAGGAGGCAAAGTGATTGGCCTTATTAAGGGCGTCAGGGAAGGGGTGATCATCATGGAGAAGAGGATAGTAGGGGGAGGGCTTAGTTCCAGTAAGGCGACGGAAGGCGGACCAGAACTTGGACGAGTTGATAGGAAGGGTAGCATTTAAACGGGTGCATGTCTGTCGCCAGTCCCGGCGTTTCTTAGCCACGAGCAAATTTCGAATGTGTCGCTGGAGTTGCCGGTGGTGTCGTAGTGTGTCCGGGTCACGCGTGCGAAGGAAGGCACAGTAGAGACGATGGGATTCACGGAGGAGGAGGACGGCCTGTGGGGGTAAGGTAGGACGGTGGGGGCGGATGGCAACAGTAGGGACGTGGGCCTCCACGGCCTCAGACAAGGTCTGCTGGAGAAAGGAGGCGGCATGGGTGACATCATCGGGATGGCGATAGGTGAGAGGGTAGCTATCGACCTGGGTGGAGAGGGTATCCCGGTAGGCATTCCAGTTGGCACGGGAATAGTCATGGATGTAATTAGTGGGACGGTCAGTACGAGGGTCGGGGTGGGGGCGACGACCGTCTGAAACGGTGAGGAGGACAGGGAGATGGTCGCTACCAATAGGCTCCAGGACATCCACCGTAATGCGACCAAGGAGGTTGGGGGAGGAGAGAATAACATCGGGAGTTGAGTTGGATTCGGGACGGGTGTGCTGGGGGATGGGGATGAGGTCGCCTTGAAGGGAGGAGAGGAACCGATGCCACCGCCGTAACTGGGCAGCGGAGCGACTATGGATGTTGAGGTCGGCGGCGATCACGTAGGAGGAGAAGGTACGGTCGATGTGGGAGAGGAAGTCGAAAGGAAGAGGGGCGTTGGGGCGGATATAGATGGTGGCACAGGTAATGGTAAGGCCAGGCAAGAAGAGACGAAGGATCAGGTGTTCGGTGGGGTCGGGAAGGAGAGGTTGGAGCCGAACGGGGATCTGGCGGTGGTGACCAATGGCAACTCCGCCACGCGCAACTGGGAGGGGATTATCGGAGCAGTGGAGGAGATAGGGGGAGGTGTGGATGGAGTGGTGGGGTTGGAGGAAGGTTTCATTGAGGAGGAAGGCATCCACACGGTGGGTAGCAAGGGTGTGCAAGAAGAGGTTCTTGTTGGCAGGAAGGGAGCAGATATTGTTGAAAAGGATACGGTGCTGTCGCGCCATGACAGGGATTTAGACGAGGGTGTCAAGACGGGAGAAGGTGAAATGGGCCTGGTTGTTGGAATAGGTGGCGTACATTTTAAGGTGGAAAATGGAACGGGCGGCGAGGGAGATCTGTTGGAGGGTGTGGGGGCGCTGAAAGGGATGAACATTCTGGAGGATGATGGTGAGGAACCTGATGATGTCCTCAGCGGTGGGGGGGGGGGGGGACGAAGGGAATTGCCAGGAGGGGTGGGGGCGTCCAGAGGACGGACAGGGACGGTGAGTTCAGGAGTGGTTGGAAGGGGTCAGGCTTTACACTTTTGGGAGTAGGTGGGATGGGGGAGATTGCAGGTATTACAGGAGGGAGGGGACTGGTGGTTAGGGCACTGCCGGAGGAAGTGCGCTTGCCGACAATGCGGGCAGGTGGGGGCCTCGCGGCACTTAGCTGTTGGGTGTGCATTGTAGCGCAGACACCTCTGGCAGCGCAGGGATTGAGGAGGGGAACGGGAGGGGTCGACCTTGTACCGCTGGTTGAAGAGGAGGGCACCCTCCTTCAGGAGACGGTCAATGGAGGGGGCGTCCTCAGAGAAAACCCGCATAAGGCGGGTGGGGCCGGCCGAGTTGAAAATGCGGCGGACCGCCCGCACCTCCAGCGGTGGATGGGCCTTGAGCTCCGCCAACACCTCCTCCTCCGTGATCGACGGACTGAGCCGAGTGATCACGGCGGTGAGGGTCGGCGGGCGACGCGGGGGTTGGGTTTGGCGGGTAGGAGATGGAGAAGGAGCAGGGGTAAGGGAGGCGTTGGGACCAAAACGGATGATGGGGAGGTGGGAGAGGATGTCAGTATGGAGGGTGGGGCTGTGGGAGGAGATGAGAACAGAATCCCGTCTGGGAGTAAGGAGAGAGATTGGGGCACCAGGGAAATGTTGGCGGAAGAGGAGGGAGAGATTCCGGGCCTCGAGAAAGGAAGGATCGGGATGGGACAGGAGATATTTGTATAAACAGGGGGGGGGGGGGAGGAGGAGGAGGAGGAGGAGGAGGAGGAGGAGGAGGAGGAGGAGGGAGCAGGGCCAGGTGGGGAGACATCCATGGCACCCTGGGGGGGGGATGGAGGTCGGGGCGGGGCCTTTTTGGGAGCGGAGGAGGTGGGGGTGCCACTAGGGCGTTTGACGGCGGCAGAAGGGCGGGTGGTGACAGGAGGGACGGGAGCGATGGGGAGGTGGTGGGAAGGGACAGGTCCCGGTGTGGACGCAGCAGTCGACGCCGGAGATGGTGACGGTGACGGCAAAGGCGAAGGCGAAGGCGACGGCGACGATGATGACTGTGGTGGCGGTGGCGGTGATGGCGATGGCGAAGGCGACGGGGAGAGCTGGGCGTGGACAGTGGCCCGACGGGCCACCACCCGAGCCGGAGCTGCAGTGACAGGCTGGGGGAGTGGGGGGAAAGGATCAGAACGAGAGGAGCGAGAGGAAGAAGCGGGAGAGGGGGCGACAAAGAGCGAGGGCGAAGGCAGAGTGAGGAGAGGCGGGATGGAAGGAGGGGGGCGTGACTGGGCACACCAAGTTATAGTGGTGGAGGCGGCGGAAGGGGAAGTGTAAACTATGGCGGTGGTGGTAGTGGTGGCGGTGGTGGTGGGGGCGGACATGATGACAGGGAGAAAAAACGCACAGCACGAAAAGGAAAGGACACAAACTGGGAACAGACGAAGACGCAGACGGACGAAGACGCAGACGGACGATGACGCAGACGGACGAAGACCAGGGTCGGACGACCGGGGCGGACTGCGACGGCGACGGCGGCGACGGCGGCGGCGGCGAGAACCGGCCGGCGGCGGCGGCGAGCACCGGCTGGCGGCGAACAGAGGACGGACGGACGGACTGACAGCAGGTAGCAGCGGTAGCGGCGCAGACGGACAGCGAGCAGGCAGGCGGACGGACGGACGGACGAACGAACGAACAGCTACAGCAGGAAGCGGCGGGCAGACGGACGGACAGACAGACAGACAGACGGACACAATCTTCGAAAGCGGAGATTCCAACCTGAGAGTAGCCCAGGCTTTGCAATCAGGCGCCTTCGAATGAGGGGATCCAACCCTCTGATGCGGGTACACTTTAGAAATTGCAGGCTTTATGTCGTTGAGTGTAGAAGTTGATATTTTTGTAAAGGCTCTTTTTACTTATACTGAAACTTCTGAGAGGTCTAGATTCGAATTTACAGGGTGTCCAGAAAAGGACTCCCTGATTTCAAAATTAAATATCTCGAAAACAAAGATCGATAGAGGAATGCAGTAAACGGTATGTTTATTGTGAAAGCTGTAAGAAGTTTATACAGCAGTTTGAAATAATAGTTACAAAAGCTGCTAACAGATGGCGCTGTAATCGCCATATGTAATGCCTAGTATAAATAGTGATCCGAAGCTCAGAGCGATCAGTTCCACTATTGAAACGTGAAAGGAGGTTAGCGTACCGAAGGAAGAGATTAAAACCATGTACTCCTTTGAACAACGCGTTTTTCTGGTGCTAGAGTACCACAGGTTAGAAGAGAGTCCTACGGCAACAAGGCGAAGTTTTCAAGCACGATTTAATGTTCCAAAAGGACCCGATGCGAAAACCATTCGTACGCTCTTCGCAAAATTTCAACGAACAGGCAGCATAACTGATGATCTAGTGGGGCATGTTGGCCGCAAGCAAACCGCAGTTACGCCTGAAAATATCGCCACAGTTTCTGGAATTATTCAGCGAAATCCAATGTCATCCGTCCGTAGAATTGCATCTGAGACTGGTTTGAAGTGTTCCAGCTCGCAGAAAATACTGAGAAAGAGCCTACACATGTTTCCATTCAAAATTCAAACTCACTAGGCCATACCCGTACGAGCTGTGCAACAAAGGGTTGCCTGTGCTAATCAGATGCTCACAATGATTGATAGTGAAGGATTTGATGTTGGCTGCATCTGGTTTACAGATGAAGCACACTTCCACCTGAATGGATACGTGAATAAGCAGAACTGGCGATTTTGGGGTTCCGAAAAGCCATATTGGTGTGAAGCGAAACCCTTGTATTCTCTTAAAGTTACTGTGTGGGCTGCAGTATGCAGCAGAGGCATTGTTGGCCCTTTTCTCATTCGAGAAACAGTCACTGGTGCACGTTACGTTGCAATTTTGGAACAATTTGTCGCCACAAAGCAAGCGTTAGAGGATCGACCAGGTACTGAATGGTTTATGCAAGATGGAGCCCGACCACATCGGACCGAACAAGTGTTTCGCTTTCTTGAGGAATACTTCGGGAATCGAGTGATTGCTTTCGAATATCCCAAATTTACTGGTGCAGGCATGGATTGGCCTCCATATTCGCCGGATTTGATTCCCTGTGACTTTTTTTGTGGGGCACAGTGAAAGACATGGTCTACCCGAAGCATCCCGCCACGCTGGACGAGCTTGAATCGGCGATCTCTGTGGCATGTGAATCCATTTCGGTTGAGACACTACGAAATGTGATGGCGAATTTCATTCTTCGTTTGCGGCACCTGTGTGGTGCCAATGTTGGGCATTTTGAAAACATTGTGATGTGATTCATCAGTAAACACTTCCGGGCTAAGTTGCCGTGGTCGATCTGTAGATCGTTGACTCACCTCGGAAGATGTTCTCCGTAGTTGAGAACGAAACGTCAGGGAGAAGAAGTTCTACAGATCGACCACGGCAACTTAGCCCGGAAGTGTTTACTGATGAAGACGCCGGCCGTGAAAGCCTACATGGAATGATTGTGATGTGATTGTTTGCAAAGATTGTTTTCATACGATTATTTCACTAATGTATGCTGATATGAGCTGTACAGCGTACAGCGCCACCTGTTAGCAGCTTTTGTAACTATTATTTCAAACTGCTGTATAAACTTCTTACAGCTTTCACAATAAACATACCGTTTACTGCATTCCTCTATCGATATTTATTTTCGAGATATTTAATTTTGAAATCAGGGAGCCCTTTTCTGGACACCCTGTATTAAGCAGCTTATCTTTAGCAGCCAGAATAAAATAACGTTATTTTTGTACTGAATGATGGACTGTTCAGTTCGCTTTACGTCATGCTGCTACCAGTAAATGATTAAGTTTACGTTTCACGGCGCTTTGTGCGTGGAGGACGAAATTATGTGTGCCATATTTGCCGTAACAGTGTCCGCCAAAGTCGTTAGGAGAGGGGCTGAGCGACGACATAATGCCAGGAGTAGGAATTGGATTCAACCCTGGCTGAGAAGAACGGGCGAAGGCAAGTACATTTACCCCCTGTTAACGAAGGAGTTGAGGCTTCAAGATCCACAGGAATTTAGGAACTGCGTCAGAATGGATGTGCCTTGTTTTGACGAACTGCTGTCGATCGTGCACAGGTGACACTGCAGTGAGGGAAGCTATTTCGCAATGGTGCGACCACAAAGACGCCAAACGGCTTTTGCAGTCCTCACAGGTCGGGACCTCACATCTGCTCACTCTTGTGACTAGTTTCTCAACATTATAGTTCCTGGCATGCTGAAACAATACAAAAGATGCAATCAAATCGAACACGTGCATTACTTTCACCAATTACAGTGATACGTACACACATCGAAAACGAAATTATATGAATCTTTACGTAAAGCATAAAAATGCAGAATTAAACATTTGTAGACCTACTTTATTTTGGTGAAGCGTATCTAGTGAGATGATGTAGACATTTTGTCTTGCTATATGCCTCAATAAGCAAGCTTATAGTTTCTTTGTTTCTTTTATTTTCTACAATAAGAAGCTATGGTTACATATAAAGCTTTTCGCAACAGCAATACAGAAAAGAGAATTTTCATTTGATTTACTACTGTATTTATAAAGATTACACACCGCAAAACGTGTGGAATATCTCGCACAATAACCAACAAGAGCTCACTTATATGTCGTCTGCTGACCACACATAAAAACAGCAAGAAGCAGAAAGATCGCTCGAAACGGTGTGTTCTTCTCATGCCCTCAAACACCTCTTCTACTGTGCATGGGCAGATCCACAGCAGAATAGAACGGTTCGTATTTCTCTCTGCCGGATAAACCGTCTGTTGAAAACGCAGTTTCACCCGTTCTGCCGTTAGGTGATAAGCAGCGTACCCATAATTGTTACACATTAGACGTGTCGTGTAATACAGGCTTAACTTTTTGCGTGTTCTAGTTTCCACTCGTTCTTCTCTTGGAGCAAGTAAAAAACCCACCGTTGTACTGACGATTGTATTTACTTCATATACAGCTATTGGGTCTTTGTATCGGCGATGGTGAAACCACATGTCTCGGGGTCAAAGTGATGCACCCAGCACTTGTTCACGGTGATTAAGCGACTAGAGACGTCACTGCATTGGCTTGATACACTTCTCCTGTTGCTTAGGTTTTCCGGGCTTTCTGAATGGCTGCGAGCAGTCCCGGAACCTTTGCCACGTTCAAAGCATCGCGCAAGCCCTTGAAAACTGATCCATAACTGATTTTCCACTATTGCCTCGTTTGTGATACACCTTTCTTTGAGTTGCAGGGCCTCCATTTACCTTGAGTTCCTCGGTTCTTCAGAGAGAGATGGTTTACCACTTCGTCCCTAGTCATTCAGACTTGTCTGATCACACTGGAAGCGTCTGCACCACCTTAATCACTGTGTCACAGGATAGTGCACTCTTGACGTGCATTTCCACTAGCTCAACATGGGTCGCTGCAGCTTGTGCACTGTCAAAACCAGAAAACGAATTACCGAACGATAAGTGCTTGGTATAGCACCTCCAACGACGTTAGGTTAGGTTAGTAAAGCAGTGATGTGTTGCAGGCAGTCTTGGGACTGCTGACTGCGTTGCATCTTACTGCACTTTATTAGTGGGGTGCAGGCTACTATTTTATTTTGGCTCTTCTAGCGGCGTACTGCGGTTCTGTGGTGCGGAGATTTCAGTGTATACCAGGACTGCAGACGCCTATCTGATATTGCCTGATAACACGACAGTTAGAGCGCACTACCCTTTCCTAATAAATTTACGTTCTTTAAATGGTTCAAATGGCTCTTAACACTATGGCACTTAACTTCTATGGTCATCAGTCCCCTAGAACTTAGAACTACTTAAACCTAACTAACCTAAGGACATCACACAACACCCAGCCATCACGAGGCAGAGAAAATCCCTGACCCCGCCGGGAATCGAACCCGGGTACCCGGGCGTGGGAAGCGAGAACGCTACCGCACGACCACGAGATGCGGGCTTACGTTCTTTACTTTGTGGCATAATGCGAGTTTAAATATTGCATAGCACTGACCGCTTAGACGTTCACGAGTCATGTATGGTTGTGTGCAGTAAAATTGTGTGCAAAATTTCACCAATGTGCTACAATGTGGTGGTCTGTAGCCTTTTGACTTACGGAAGTAGTAATCGTAGTTGTATTGAATTATTAATTTTGCGTATACAAATTGAACTGTTTAAGTATATTTAAATTTGATAATTAATCACTTAACATTTGGAGGAATAAAATGAAATAAAAAAATGTGGAATCAGCAGGAATCGATCCCAGGCCGCCGAATAGCTAGTTGGCGAGCTTATTTTATTAACCACTTTTTTCAATAAAATACTGTTCTTTGTGCATCATTGAAGTAAAAATTTGCTTCTTTTTCATCTATTGTGTCCTCAGTTGCGTAATTAAAACTTACATTCTTGAGAAGGTATTTAATTGCCTTTATTTAATAACTAATCTTTTTCAGTTACTTCAAAAACTATTACAACATATTGTTGTGACATTAATGTAATAAAATGAAATTAAATCAAATTAATTTCTTTAATTTGTAGAAAAAAGTTATTTTCTTCTTTCGATACGATAATTTTAAACAGAAATAAAATCGTCAAGAGAATGCAAACTAAAAGTTGCTTTTTCATAACGTATATATGTATCATTTATTGAATTCTTCAACCCCTAATTCGGGCTTTAATTTCTTTCTCAGTACTTTTTGACACTTGTATGAGGGATGGCACTTCAGGGATACGTTGAGCTTTCACGCTTACCGTAGTCACTTTAGAACCCACGAAGACGTCACCGTACGTTTCCATACTTGTTGCCATTACCTCTATTCTGTTTAACAACAAAAAACTGTACAGCTGCATGTTTCTTTTCTCGCACCCGTCTTTTGAAACGGGGTGTGTATCATATTCTCAAAATGTGTTTTGTGATCTTTTAACGAGTGGGCTCGTTAATACCCTTTTTCGATATACTTTTGGAATTCTTGGAGGCTTTTATATTCTTTGTCGTTAATGATATAGTTATACCAGCAAAGCCAAACTACGGCATTGTTTTTCATTCAGGGATATGCAACTCGCCTATCTGACATGTTACTCGAATTTTTCTCGTACTCCCCATGAAAGTCTTTACAGAGTGTTTCACCTTTTCCTATGGCACAATCTGAAGAAATATTCACTATGATAAGATACTTCTGATTGTTGATGTTGTTTCTGGTGTAATTTCCTCGAATAATTTTCCTAGAAATTGTGGAAAATTTCTTTTGTTTCTTGAATTCCATTCATTATTAAAAAATCGCCCGTGAAAAGTAGGCCTACTTTCTCATTTTGCCGTTATCACCGCTACATTCTAGATATTGTTGTGTATTTCTTCAGTTCCAAAATAATATTTTATTTCCGTTGCTCACTGTTCTTCATGTAACTATTTTCGTAAAATACTTGTTAAACATTAACTATCAGTTACTTGGATTAGTTTTTCTAGAGATGTTTTGGTATATTTTCGTAAGCTGTGTGGTCTTTTCGGTTCAACACGTGTCTATCTATTGAAAAAGTCTATTTATCATTGTCTAGGTCTATATTTCCATAAACACCGAAATCGTAGAAACTGTTTCGTTTGGTCTCCGATGGGTGAGTGACAGAACCGTGACGGTGATCTGATCTGATGCTAGGGAACTGCGGGACGATGAATAAATTCGGCTCCTCTCGAAAATAAGTGAAATGGTCTATGTATGTGTGCGTCGTCTCTTTCAGCACAGCGACTGCTGACGCACTTCCCTGCGCCTGCAGACTCCGTAAGTCGTATTAACTCGCGTACCAACGTTAATGAAGTCTTTTTATGCTTCATTTCGGTCCGAGTCTGCTTTGCGAACGTAAAATGTGCCAAGAACGTGAACTGCGCCGACTGCAGACGCTCCTCTCTTAAAATGGCGGTCGCAGCGAAAAAGACGTCGCGAGGAGCACGCTGTAGTGTGCTGCAGCGAGGTCGCACGGAAGGCTGCAGACAGCGGCGTCCTGATGCACGTTAAACAGTGATGCTAGTGGTTTCGTGAAGTACAGGGTGTCCACGAAGGTCTGCTCTCATTGCAGAATAGTGTAACTTTGAAACTACACATGTGTCTCAGATTCTTTAGGACTATGGCTATAAAAAATGAAATTCATCGATAATGTTCACAAAATCACTGTATGTATTCAAAATAGTCTCCCCCCCCCCCCTGCCCCCCCCCCCTCCCCCGAATCAATACACAGCTGAAGTCGTTTTAAAAGTGATTTGAAACAGTCACCCGCAGGCCTTTTTTGGAGTTGCATTTAATGCTGCAGTACAATTTTCTTGGACCTCTGTAAGTGCGTAATAACAGTCTTTTATCAATGACAATTTCAGTTTGGCGAACAATCAGCAGGCGGCTGGCGAATAAGGTGAGTGATCCAGGACTGTGGTCCGTTTGTGACGCAAAAGTTCGCCCATGATCTCTTGAAGGAACAGCCAGGAACCTGCCTCTCGGTATTCGGTTCGAATTCGACTAACTCTCGCCCACAAACGCTGGAGGACTCAAAAAACTTGATCTCGCCTCACTGCTCCACCGGCGTTTTCCGACAGGTGTCAGGCGCATACTGTTATATTCGCGGCCAGGGCGCCGGCTGCAGCAGTGCTCGCTAGCACTTTGACCGTCCACGCGAGAGTTACTGAAACTTCAAGGATCGGAACACCGCAAGTTGCCACGACGTAGCACTGCAGTTTGGAATTTCACATAACTAGTCCTAACGGAATTGGGACACACAGTGTATTAGAGACACACCATCACGGTTTTTTGTAAAACGTTTAGCAACACTCAGATCTTTATCTTATACCGGAATTTAATTTTGCGCTCCATCGTCGTTCGTAGAACATAAAAGCTGTTTTCGAATGCCGTCCACGTACGCATTAGCATTGCAGCAACAACAACTCTGATTGCTTCATTGATTTATGCACGAAGGATAACAATGTATTTCATTGGTATTGTGAACAACGATCGTTGACGTAACCCCACAAAAATAAGTCTAATGCCTTGGCAACGGGAGAGCGCCCGGACCATGCACTGCGGCCATCGCCAGGAAATTTGTCTTTCAGCACACCCTGCGCGTTCGAACGTGCTGACTTCTAGCGGCTGCGTTGTAATGCAGCTTGCGCTCTGTTAACATTTGCTAGAGACACACGGGGACGTCTAATTCGAGGAAGGTCTTTGATATTGTCTGTCTCTTTAAACTTCTCGAACCGCCCCAGTGCGCTTGTTTTTACTAACCCTCCCATATTGACGACGATAACTCAGCAGTACGTTTGTCACAGATTTGCATTCTCCATACTAGATGAAACACATTGCGCGTTATCCTGGCCTGTCGCCGTTTTGATGCAGTCCAAATCAAATCTGCAGCAAAGGATAAGGGAAAAATGGTCTGAGTTTTACAACAAACCACCATTCTCTATGTGAAAGAGTTTCCACGTCATAATTTTTTCGATATTATAGTCGGACTATATGTCAATCAGACACCGATCTGACCTTTCTGGTTGCCGCTTTGTGATGTTTCTCTAAATTAGTTTCCATTTGGCTCATTTGCCTGTAGGTGCATGCTACATAGAGCACACTCATTTGACTTTCACTGAAGAGCCAAAGAAAGTGCTACACCTGCCTAATATTGTGTAGGGCCCCACGAACACGCAGCAGTGCTGCAACACGACGCGGCGTGGACTCCTCTAAAGTCTCAAGTAGTTCTGGAGGGAACAGACACCATGAATCCTCTACGGCTGTCGATAAATCCATTGCTATTTTAGTAATTTTAAACACTTGTTTTAAAATTTATTCCTTATACATCTCAACTCCTCAAGACTCATATTTCTTATGCTGTGTGATAAACTTCATCGCCGGCCGGAGTGGCCGAGCGGTTCTAGGCGCTACAGTCTGGAACCGCGCGACTGCTACGGTCGCAGGTTCGAATCCTGCCTCGGGCATGGATGTGTGTGATGTCCTTACGATAGTTAGGTTTAAGTAGTTCCAAGTTCTAGTGGACTGATGACCTCACATGTTAAGTCCCATAGTGTTCAGAGCCATTTGAAACATTTGATAAACTTCATCCCTGTAAATAAATGCGCGCCTTGAGTGACGTGATGTGCAACGACAGTATGAATAATCCAACATATGCTGACTTAAAAAAGTTGAAAATGTTCTTCTATGTTCGGTAAGTTTTTCCCACTGTTTCTCACAGATCTCTCGAAATACGAAACCTAAAATATAATTTTCCTATAACAAGAAAATGTGTTACACCCCACTTAGGGATAAAGGTAAATTATATAGTATGTTAGCCTATTTGCATCTGAAGATGACCCCACAAGATCTGCAATGCATCGTTTAATTTAAAAATGCGAATAAATTTGACTGAAGGCGTTTTTATTCGAACTTCCTGTGTACCTTTCGAGGAGTGTGTGTGGCGGGCGTGTCAGACATTTGAGTATTCAATGTCGTTTCGAGTGTAGTGACTTCTTAAGCTTTAATTGTTGCTGACGATGATAATGGTGATGACGATGAGAGAAGGAAGGGAATGTAATCTGATGGCGGCACAAATCCTGCGCTTCTCATGCGCCAAGAAGCTAACAACTGTACTACAAGTGCATACGCTAAAAGCACTGCAGGGAGCTTCCACGTTTAACACAATGCATTGATGCAACGTCTACTTTTACAACGCAGCGCTTTAACAGATAATGAGAGTCAATTTCTTATGGGTTGCGTGTTGATATTAAACTTCCATATAAAGAATTTCATATCTGTCAAGCATCGAAAATAGTGACCAAGTGGCAATATCAAAGACACATGTCAAAACGCATTTGTTGAAGGAACTATGCAGACGTATTATCTACAATGCCGATCAGAACTTAGTTTAAAAAGTGTAATTTCTGAAAGCGAACCATAACAATATTTTGCAGTATGAGATGGTTCAAAATGGTTCAAATGGCTCTCAGCACTATGGGACTTAACTTCTGAGGTCATCAGTCCCCTAGAACTTAGAACTACTTAAACCTAACTAATCTAAGGACATCACACACATCCATGCCCGAGGCAGGATTCGAACCTGCGACCGTAGCGGTCGTGCGGTTCCGGACTTTAGCGCTTAGAACTGTTCAGCCACCCCGGCCGGCCCTACAACCTGTTTTACTTACTAATGAATGTTGTTGCATGACTACAGCTAACGATGCTTTCCAATGCTCACTCACCGCCTTTCCATATTTTGAACGATCTGAAGATGGTTTCCGATAGCAACCGAAACTAGTTACCGAACTTTAATATTTTGATAGTAAAATTGCGGTGAAGGTATTAGAAGTTCTTATTTAAAAATTTTTTTTTTTATTCAATAAGCCACATGAAGACCGCCGTCCTTCTCCCGTCCCCCTCCCCGCCCCCCCCGCCCACCACCAACTATGTCGGGCTTTACTATTAAAAATATAATGTAACCCATTTTAAACATAAAAAGGCTAATTATAATGTGCAGCAGTCAATAAATAAGCCGGGTGACTCTAAAGTCTTATAGACCAAAAATACACTGAAGAACCAAAGAAACTGGTACACCTGCCTACCGGAAACCCGCGAACACGCAGAAGTGTCGCAACACGACGTGGTATGGACTCGACTGAGTGAAAATTTCCATGCTAACGTAGCTTGTCGTGTTCTGTTAGAAAGTGCTAATAGCAAATATTACAAGTACAATGTGTCATATCTAAGTTACAGTGTAGAAATGTTTTCACTGAAGAGTTCAGTAAGGGAGTGGAAAGAGTTTTCTAGAAGATAATCACTTAATTTAGTTTTATCCTGTGGAATTACCCTGGTAAGATATTTTATGTCCAATGGAAGAGCATTAAACACCTTTGTGCTTGAGTAGTGTACCCCTTTTGTACTAAACTCAAGGCTCAAGTTTTTTTCTGTCAACATGCAAGTTGTATTTTGATCTAGTGTCGTACACTGAAGAGCCAAAGAAACTGGTACACCTGCCTAATATCATGTAGGGCCCCCACGAGCACGCAGAAGTGCCGCAACACGACGTGGCATGGATTCGACTATTGTCTGAAGTAGTGCTGGAAGGAATTGACACCATGAACGCTGCAAGGCTGCCCATAAATACGTATGAGGGGGTGGAGATCTCTTCTGAACAGCACGTTGCAAGGCATCCCGGATATGCTTAATAATGTTCATGTCTGGGGAATCTCGTGGCAGACGAAAGTGCTCAAACTCAGAAGACCGTTCCTGCAGGCACTCTGTAGCAATTCTGAACGTGTGGAGAGTCGCATTGTCCTGTTGGAATTGCCCAAGTTCGTGGAATGCACAATGGACATGAATGGATGCAGGTGATAAGACGGGATGCTTACACACGCGTGACGTGTCAGAGTCGTATGTAGACGTATCAGGGTTGTCATATCACTCCAACTGCACACGCCCCTCACCAATACAGAGCCTTCACCAGTTTGAACAGTCTCCTGCTGACATGCAGGGTCCATGGATTCGTGAAGTTGTCTCCATACCCGTATTCGTCCACCCGCTAGATGCAATTTGAAACGAGACTTGTCCGACCAGGTAACATGTTTCCAGTCATCAACAGTCGAGTGTCGGTGTTGACGGACTCAGGCGCGGCGTAAGGCCTTGTGTCGTCAAGGGTACACGAGCGGGCCTTCTGCTCCGAAAGCCCATTTCGATGATGTTTCGTTGAATGGTTCGCACGCTGACACTTGTTGATGGCCCGGCATTGAAATCTGCAGCAGTCTGCGGAAGGATTGTACTTGTGTCACGTTGAACGATTCTCTTCAGTAGCCGTTGGTTCTGTTCTTGCAAGATCTTTTTCCGGCCGCAGCAGTGTCGCAGATTTGCTGTTTTACCGGATTCCTGACATTGAAGGTACACTCGCGAAATGGTCGTACGGGAAAAATCCGAACTTCATCGCTACCTCGGAGATACTGTGTCCCACCCCTAGAGCGCCGACTATAACACCACGTTCAAACTCACTTAAATCTTGATAACCTGCCATTGTAGCAGTAGTAATCAATCTATCAATTACGCGAGACACTTGTTGTCTTAATAGGCGTTGCCGACTGGAGCGCCGTAATCTGCGTGTTTGAATACGCATGCTTATACCAGTTTCTTTGGTGCTTCAGTGTAAGAAACAAAAAAAAGCAAGTCTTCTCCATCTGACGAGTCCACAGCTCGTGATCTGGCTCAAATGGCTCTGAGCACTATGGGTCTTAACTGCTGAGGTCATTAGTTCCCTAGAACTTAGAACTACTTAAACCTAACTAACCTAAGGACATCCCACACATCCATGCCAGAGGCACGATTCGAACCTGCGACTGTAGCGGTCGCGCGGTTCCAGACTGTAGCGCTTAAGAACCGCTCGGCCATCCCTCCCGGCGCTCGTGGTCTCGCGGTTGCCTCCTCGCTTCCCGAGCACTGCGTCCCGGGTTCGATTCCCGGCGGGTTCGGGGATTTTCACCTACCTCGAGATGACTGGGTGTTTGTGTTGTCCTCATCATTTCACCATCATTCATAAAAATGGCGGGATTGTACCGAGAAAAGGTTGGGAATTTGTACGGGCGCTGATAACCGCGCAGTTGAGCGCCCCAGAAACCAAATATCATCATCATCATTCACTTGAGACCAAACCGATGCTAATGGAATTTTCTCCCACCATGAGAGTTCTAATCGATTCCCCCTCCATACTTACACGTTATTAGCTTCGAATAAGTAGATTTTTTCGTCGAGTTTCCTAGTTCACATTCCTTGGTGAGTCAAACAAACATGTCATTTTGCTTTCTTCTTCTATAGACTTTCGATTTCCTGCTGGTCCGACGTGACCAGTATTGAGCGAATTCGAGCAGAATTTAAATATAGGTCGGACACTTTTTGTGGGCAACGTTTTCAGTGGAAAAAACTGTAGTTTCCTAGCACTTCCCCGAAGGAAGGAACGAAGATTAAGGGCCGGCAGGAGTGGTCGTGCGGTTCTAGGCGCTACAGTCTGGAACCGAGCGACCGCTACGGGCGCAGATTCGAATCCTGCCTCAGGCATGGATGTGTGTGATGTCCTTAGGTTAGTTAGGTTTAATTAGTTCCAAGTTCTAGGCGACTGATGACCTGAGAAGTTAAGTCCATAGTGCTCAGAGCCATTTGAACCATTTTTTTGAAGATAAAGGTGTAAAAACACAACGGTTGGAGATCTTTAGTGTAATGATGGAAAACCTAAACCAAGACCGCCGAACCGCCGATAAAAGATCTGTAGCCCGTTCCGAACAAATACAGAGAGAGCAGTGGTGCAATGACAAGATACTGGGTTCTTATTCGGAAAGATGGCAGTTCATTTCAACTCCACTGGCTCTAAGCACTATGGGACTTAACATCTGGGGTCATCAGTCCCCTAGACTTAGAACTACTTAAACCTGTCTAACCTAAGGAAATTACACACAGCCATGCCCGAGGCAGGATTCGAACCTGCATCCATAGCAGGCGCGCGGTTCCGGACTGGAGCGCCTAGAACCGCTCGGCCACGGCGGCCGGAGGGGGCAATTCAAATCCCTGTCCAGCCATCCTGGTTTATGTTTTCCGTGGTTTTCCTAAGTCGACCCAGGCCAATAGTGAGACAGTGCCTTTTAAAAGGGTACGACCGATTTCCATCCCCACCCTTCCCCAATCAGAGCTAATGCTCCGTCTCTATTGATTTCCTTCTTCCAGCCAAATACGAGTGCACTATTCGACCAGTTGTGCAATCTTTCCCAATCAGTAATCGTTATTAACCCATCTGACTGTAGGGAAGGAGGTGCAGATGCTCGGTTTCAGCATCCCCCCCACAGAGCGACGGCGCACTAGCCTGCAGCAGCCCCACCCCCGCCGTGCTGCCGTGCTGTGGCAGGTGGCCGTGCAGGGAGCGCGGCGTGTTTGTTTGTAGCGGTGGCGAGCGCGGGAAGGCGACACTGCGAGTATCCAGTGCCGTGGCGTAAACACGGCAGCCTCCGGGCGCAGCTGGGCACAGTTGGTGCCGGAACTTCCGGCCCGCACAAGTACGCCGCCAGGTCGCCGGAAGTACAAGAAGCCAGGCCCGCTTGTTTGTTGTTCTGCTGGTAAATTCTGTTGCATCTCGCATTATACGAGTATAGAATTACTACACAATGACTATACACAAACGACGAAGGAATACACACATACACCTTCGTATACAGGATGAGGCATATAACGCGCACGCCCCCGCATACATGAAGAGTGGCGCAAAAGTCACTGCATTCTTATTTAATTTACTTAACTTGCACTAAATTTTAAACATTTGAACATGATGCAGGCTTACTAACAACTGTACATATCACTCTTTTTTATATTCTAACAGTTTCACTTCTTCATTAATACAGGTATCTACTTGTGCATACATACACCGCAAGCCACCATATGGTGCATGTGGTATCGATAGTTCCGATGCCACAGCGTAGGTGCACTCTCGTAAGTTGGCACTACGAGAGCGACGAACTACGCCGACCACAGCGCCCTCTAGCAGACTCGGTGGAGCTCAACGAGCGCCGCTCTACTTTCTGCCCGGTTGATGAAGAGCAGACGACCTAGCAACTTAGCTTCTACTTGTGGGGGGGGGGGGGGGGGGGGGGGGGCTAGCCATTACAGACTTTGCCTTTGTAACTTCTAGAAACTGTTAGCTTTGATACATGAACGGATTCGCAACTACGTGCTCATCTGTGTTAAGTAATCTGTTTGTACTCGTATATGTTTATAAACCAGTGAAGGTGCTTTAACTTTACTTGCAGTACCGAAGCGCTTTATCTCGCCTGTTCCTACTCGATTCCTCCACTCGACCTATTTTGCAGATCTCAGGAGCAGACCTACGCGCCGCCTTCCAGGCGGGATACAAAAGAGTGCATGGTGGAGAGCAACTTCCATACAGTTATTTCGTTTCCTGTTCCACACGCATGAAAGCTAGGGAAAAACAGCTGTATATAATGAATCCGTACGAACCCTATTTTCTCTTATCTTCGTGACCCTTACGCGAAATCTGCGTTGGTGGAAGTACAATCGTTCTGCAGTCAATTTCAAATGGCAGTTTTCTATATTTCCTCAATAGTGTCTCTTGAAAAGAAAGTCGTCTTCCCTCCAGGGACTGTTATTTGGATTCACGAAGTATCTCCATAATAGTCACTTGTTTATTGAAGCTACTGGTAACCAGTCTAGCAGCCCACCTCTGAATTTCTTCGATATCTTTCTTTTAGGGGATCCCAAACACTCGAGAAGTATAAAATCTTCTAGGTTCTAAAGCAGCGTCATTTCGAGCAAAACACCCGAACTTTCGACAGCTATCTTGACCATCGTCGTCAGGAGTAAAAATCACTAAGCGCCAGGGATGGCACGGTTTACCGCTTACATAGGTGCGATTGCAGCGTTCCGGATCAATGAGAGAGGGCCGAAACGATGCATAACTGGAAGGTGTGCTGGGCAGCTCATAGCGTCTCCGGCTCGCCACGGGACAGTGACGTCAAGTGGGGCGTGGGTCTGGCGGCACGTTTGAAACCACTACTGCCGCCTCACAACAAGCGACAAGCGCTTTGGTTTGTTTCGATATCCAAAGCCTGCCATCACTCCCCACTAACAATGGAAACTCCTCATCGCACCCCACTGAGATATAGTGCTAAGAGGTCCCAGTAGACAGCCCGTCCAAAAATGAACACCGATCAAGCATGAAAACAGGAAGAAGGTGTATTTAACTCTGAAAAAAAAGATCAAATCAGAAACAATGAACATTCCGAGGACAAGAAGTGCAATATAGAACAGCCTCAAAGAGCAACGGCGTCGTGGTTGAGTAGTCACGCTGTAGGAGTGTCCAGCGGGCGAGGCGAGTTCTAATCACTGTACCTTTTTTTTTTTTTTTTCGTTGTTCGCTGTATTTAAATTTGTTTCTGTGTCGCGCTGCAACGTCCGTTTGCAACAGCTAGGTGTAGGGTAGGGATCTATAATGACACCTGATTCTACAAAACTACTCTATTAGCAGCCGAAAGGAAGTGGCTTTCGAATGGGAATCACAAAAGCTTGATGACAAGGCGACACGTCAACCGAATTCCCCACAAGAAAACACATCTGGTGTGTTATACACGGTATTATTGACAGTACGTGTGTCATATGACAGGAATCTCTTACCGACGCACCTGACTTGTAAGCCTGGTAAGTGATTGAGATGTGCCTCCTTGTCCGATTTAGGTATTCGTATGAATGTGAATGAGATCACTCTCAAGGAAATGATGAAAACATAATTTTGTCACATAAGCTGCAAAATATGAACGCAAACGTTTTGCAGTCACACAGTTCACAGTCACACGGTTTCTCTGTGCTCTGTCAAAACATGTGTTTTTAACGTTTCTGAAGTTGCATTCCACTTAGGAAGTTTTCACTGTCGAATTCCTTTGTTGTACCATAGTTCACACCTGTTTATTTGTTGCTTTTATTTCTGTGAGACGTCTATGTGGCATATCGTCTACTTTCACTATTCATCACCTTTACTTGCGATGGTAACGTATTCTTACCACATGACTCATATTTCTATAACCAAGGTACAATATGACAACTGCCACGACTACAGAAGGAGAACAAACATTACAATGACCGGACGGACAGTTCATAATGTTGTCAAAAAATGAAATAAAAATAAATGGCACGAGTGAGTTCTGAACACGGCTCGCCAGCTAGGCAGCCCAACACCGTGGCTTCTTAAGCACGACGCCGTTGCTGTTTTAGGTTGCTCTATATTGCACTTTTTGTCCTTGGAGCATTCATTGTTTTTATTTTGCTTTTCTTCTCAGTTCAGCACATCTTCTTCCTGTTTTCATGCTTGATCTGTGTTCAATTTTTGACGGGTTATCTATTGGGTCATCTTACCACTAAATCTGAGGGGGAGGGGGGGGGGGGTGCCATGGGATTGTTTATTCTAATCTCGGCCGTCTGTTTTACAACGGAACCACAATATATTGACGCATGAACCAAGACTCTCGTCTTTTCAGACTGTGTTTTGTGTCCGTTTTCCAGGCAAGGCTCGGCTACCGCCGACTTGTTAAGCCCCCTTAGAGTCAACATGTTTTGAGAATAAAAACATGGTCTAAGTAGCCTGCATTCTTTTTATTTTCTTGCAATTGATCGATTTCATCGGGGGTCATTTTTAAGCATATATCTAAGCTGGAGGATAAGACATGTACTTGAAAATGACCTACGGTTGAACCTGGCCAATAGCACGAAAATAACAAAAAATTACAGCCAACTTCTTTCCGCAATGGTAACACCGGTTCCCGTCAGATCACCGAAGTTAAGCGCTGTCGGTCTGGGGTGCCGAGCGCTGTTGGCAAGCGGGATGCACTCAGCCCTTGTGAGGCAAACTGAGAAGCTGCGTGACTGAGAAGTAGCGGCTCCGTTCTCGGAACTGACATACGGCCGGAAGAGCGGTGTAGCGATGTGCTGACCACAGGCCCCTCCATATCCGCATCTAGTGACGCCTGTGGGCTGAGGCTGACGCGGCGGCAGGTAGGAGCCGTTGGGCCTTCCAAGGCCTGTTCGGACGGGGTTTTCTTTTTTGTCATCAGTCTACTGACTGGTTTGATGCGGCCCGCCACGAATTCCTTTCCTGTGCTAACGTCTTCATCTCAGAGTAGCACTTGCAACCTACGTCCTCAATTATTTGCTTGACGTATTCCAATCTCTGTCTTCCTCTACAGTTTTTGCCCTCTACAGCTCCCTCTAATACCATGGAAGTCATTCCCTCATGTCTTAGCAGATGTCCTATAATCCTGTCCCTTCTCCTTATCAGTGTTTTCCGCATATTCCTTTCCTCTCCGATTCTGCGTAGAACCTCTTCATTCCTTACCTTACAGTCCACCTAATTTTCAACATTCGTCTATAGCACCACATCTCAAATGCTTCGATTCTCTTCTGTTCCGGTTTTCCTACAGTCCATGTTTCACTACCATACAATGCTGTACTCCAGACGTACATCCTCAGAAATTTCTTCCTCAAATTAAGGCCGGTATTTGATATTAGTAGACTTCTCTTGGCCAGAAATGCCTTTTTCGCCATAGCGAGTCTGCTTTTGATGTCCTCCTTGCTCCGTCCGTCATTGGTTATTTTACTGCCTAGGTAGCAGAATTCCTTAACTTCATTGACTTCGTGACCATCAATCCTGATGTTACATTTCTCGCAGTTCTCATTCTACTACTTCTCATTACCTTCGGCTGTCTCCGATTTACTCTCAAATCATACTGTGTACTCATTAGACTGTTCATTCCGTTCAGCAGATCATTTAATTCTTCTTCACTTTCACTCAGGATAGCAATGTCATCAGCGAATCGTATCATTGATATCCTTTCACCTTGTATTTTAATTCCACTCCTGAACCTTTCTTTTATTTCCATCATTGCTTCCTCGATGTACAGATTGAAGAGTAGGGTCGAAAGGCTACAGCCTTGTCTCACACCCTTCTTAATACGAGCACTTCGTTCTTGATCGTCCACTCTTATTATTCCCTCTTGGTTGTTGTACATATTGTATATGACCCGTCTCTCCCTATAGCTTACCCCTACTTTTTTCAGAATCTCGAACAGCTTGCACCATTATATATTGTCGAACGCTTTTTCCAAGTCGACAAATCCTATGAAAGTGTCTTGATTTTCCTTTAGCCTTGCTTCCATTATTAGCCGTAACGTCAGAATTGCCTCTCTCGTCCCTTTACTTTCCCTAAAGCCAAACTGATCGTCACCTAGCGCATTCTCAATTTTCTTTTCCATTCTTCTGTATATTATTCTTGTAAGCAGCTTCGATGCATGAGCTGTTTAGCTGATTGTGCGATAATTCTCGCACTTGTCAGCTCTTGCCGTCTTCGGAATTGTGTGGATGATGCTTTTCCGAAAGTCAGATGGTATGTCGCCAGACTCATATATTCTACACATCAACGTGAATAGTCGTTTTGTTGCCACTTCCCCCAGTGATTTTAGAAATTCTGATGGAATGTTATCTATCCCTTCTGCCTTATTTGACCGTAAGTCCTCCAAAGCTCTTTTAAATCCCGATTCTAATACTGGATCCCCTATCTCTTCTAAATCGACTCCTGTTTCTTCTTCTATCACATCAGACAAATCTTCACCCTCATAGAGGCTTTCAATGTATTCTTTCCACCTATCTGCTCTCTCCTCTGCATTTAACAGTGGAATTCTCGTTGCACTCTTAATGTTACCACCGTTGCTTTTAATGTCACCAAAGGTTGTTTTGACTTTCCTGTATGCTGAGTCTGTCCTTCCGACAATCATATCTTTTTCGATGTCTTCACATTTTTCCTGCAGCCATTTCGTCTTAGCTTCCCTGCACTTCCTATTTATTTCATTCCTCAGCGACTTGTATTTCTGTATTCCTGATTTTCCCGGAACATGTTTGTACTTCCTCCTTTCATCAATCAACTGAAGTATTTCTTCTGTTGCCCATGGTTTCTTAGCAGCTACCTTCTTTGTACCTATGTGTTCCCTCCCAACTTCTGTGATGGCCCTTTTTAGAGATGTCCATTCCTCTTCAACTGTACTGCCTACTGCGCTATTCCTTATTGCTGTATTTATAGCGTTAGAGAACTTCAAACGTATCTCGTCATTCCTTAGTACTTCCGTATCCCACTTCTTTGCGTATTGATTCTTCCTGACTAATGTCTTGAACTTCAGCCTACTCTTCATCACTACTATATTGTGATCTGAGTCTATATCTGCTCCTGGGTACGCCTTACAATACAGTATCTGATTTCGGAATCTCTGTCTGACTATGATGTAATCTAATTGAAATCTTCCCGTATCTCCCGGCCTTTTCCAAGTATACCTCCCCCTCTTGTGATTCTTGAACAGGGTATTCGCTATTACTAGCTGAAACTTGTTACAGAACTCGATTAGTCTTTCTCCTCTTTCATTCCTTGTCCCAAGCCCATATTCTCCTGTAACCTTTTCTTCTACTCCTTCCCCTACAACTGCATTCCAGTCGCCCATGACTATTAGATTTTCGTCCCCCTTTACATACTGCATTACCCTTTCAATATCCTCATATACTTTATCTGTTCATCTTCAGCTTGCGACGTCGGCATGTATACCTGAAATATCGTTGTCGGTGTTGGTCTGCTGTCGATTCTGATTAGAACAACCCAGTCACTGAACTGTTCACAGTAACACACCCTCTGCCCTACCTTCCTATTCATAACGATTCATACAACTGTTATACCATTTTCTGCTGCTGTTGATATTACCCGATACTCATCTGACCAGAAATCCTTGTCTTCTTTCCACTTCATTTCACTGACCCCTACTATATCTAGACTGAGCCTTTGCATTTCCCTTTTCAGATTTTCCAGTTTCCCTACCACGTTCAAGCTTCTGACAGTCGACGCCCCGACTCGTAGAACATTATCCTTTCGTTGTTTATTCAATCCTTTTCTCATGGTAACCTCCCCCTTGGCAGTCCCCTCCCGGAGATCCGAATGGGGCACTATTCCGGAATCTTTTGCCAATGGAGAGATCATCATGACACTTCTTCAATTACAGGCCACATGTCCTGTGGATACACGTTACGTGTCTTTAATGCAGTGGTTTCCATTAACTTCTGCATCCTCATGTCGTTGATCATTGCTGATTCTTCCGCCTTTAGGGGCAATTTCCCACCCCTAGGACAAGAGAGTGCCCTGAACCTCTATCCGCTCCTCCGCCCTCTTTGACAAGGTCGTTGGTAGAATGAGGCTGACTTCTTATGCCGGAAGTCTTCGGCCGCCAATGCTGATTATTTCAAAAATGGTTCAAATGGCTCTGAGCACTATGTGACTCAACTGCTGTGGTCATTAGTCCCCTAGAACTTAGAACTACTTAAACCTAACTAACCTAAGGACATCACAAACATCCATGCCCGAGGCAGGATTCGAACCTGCGACCGTAGCAGTCGCACGGTTCCGGACTGCGCGCCTAGAACCGCGAGACCATGGCGGCCGGCGCTGATTATTTATCAAAATTTAGACAGTGGTGGGGATCGAACCCGGGACCGAAGACTTTTTTGATTATGAATCAAAGACGCTACCCCTTTTTTTTTTTTTTTTTTTTTTTTTTTTCGTTTTGGCCGCTTTAGTTCGTTGCATGTGCTCGGGGCGGACGTCGTAAGACATCCATTTAAGTTCGTTGTTGATCTGTTAACTCAGTTTTTTATTACAGAGGACACGTTACCCTCTGACCGAACACGCTGAGCTACCGTGCCGGCATCTTAGACCACGGGTACCTATACTCGGACGGAGTAGAGAGTTAGTTACAGCCGTCTTGGACCACGTGTTCATTCCCAGCTTTAACAGAGACAAGTACACACTTAGTAGGTGCTGGGAGCTATCCCGCGACGGACCGCAGATGCTATGAGCTGCCCAATTCACCTTCCGGGCACGCATCGTTTCGGCTGTCTTTGATTAGAGCCAAATGCCTAGAACACGGAAAAATCATGCCAGCCCCAGCAATCAATGGCTTTTATTCCGGACGATGATGGTGGAGATGGCTGGCGAAAAAGCTCGAGTGTTTTATTCGGAATGACACTGCTTGAAAACCAAGTAGATTTTATTTAGACATGCCCCTGCGAAAAACTCCGTGGACACTAGTGTTCTATACGGACTTTCTTTACAGATAACCCACACATTACTAAAATTCTCCCAATAAACAGAATACGACCATTCGCCTTCCTACTACCTCCCTTACGTGGCCGTTCCATTTCATACCGCTTTGCAGCGTTACACATAGATATTTAATCTACGTGACCGTGTCAAGCAACACTCTACTAAAGTTGTATTCGAAAATTACTGGATTTTTTTTCCTGCTCGTATGCATTACCTAATATTTTTGTACATTTAGATCAAGTTGCTACTCATCATATCAACTAGAAATTTTGTCTAAGTCATCTTTTATCCCTTTACAGTCGCTCAACGACGTCAACTTCCCGTACACCACAGCATCATCAGCAAACAGCCAACGATTGCTTCTCACCCTGTGCGTAAGGTCACTGATGTGTACAGACAGCCGGCCGGAGTGGTCGAACGGTTCTAGGCGCTACAGTCTGGAACCGCGCGACTGCTACGGTCGCAGGTTCGAATCCTGCCTCGGACATGGATGTGTGTGATGTCCTTAGGTTAGTTAGGTTTAAGTAGTTCTAAGTTCTAGGGGACTGATGACCTCAGCAGTTAAGTCCCATAGTGCTCTGAGCCATTTGAACCATTTTTGTGTAGAGACAATAAGAACGGTCTCATAACATTTCCCTCGGGCACTCCTGACAATGCCCATTATTGATGTTTATCTGAAACACTGTGGTACACATCTCGGCCCTCACTGTAAACTGTCAGCTCTTCAAGAGTTCGAGCATTAACATTACAATGACTGTTATTCATTTCACAAACCTGTGACCGTTCACGTTTTACCTTTATTATTGTTCTACTGTAGTATGCATAGAACGCTTTTCCAACGTTAAGCTGTTTTCTCGCCACATGAACATGGAACTGCCGTTGTGCAGCCCAAGGCAGCGGTCGTCGCGTAACAACCGACGCCACGAGAATACGCTGGCTTGTCTGCAGTATTAAAAGACATCGTTGACGCTGCCGTCACTTAGCAACGTTATGCCGCCTAGCTGACATAGATATGACGTCTGCTGCGATCAATCGATACTAGCTGCGTTCGCTGAATACATCGCTGACATCTTTAGGGTCCTACACACGCCCCACATCGACATACGTAGTACCAATCTAGATACAGGGTCAATTCTATGTGCGATACCACCCGTTGGCTTTGACCAATGACGTAATGTGTAATGTTATTTTGTTTGTGCCGCAGATTGCTGTCGATTAACGTTAAATGGTATCTCTGGATTTCCTCGTTATAGCGCGTACATTAAAAATTCGATGTACATTGTTTTGTTTTCAAATCGTAATTTGTTTTCGGCATCTTTTGGTGAAAGTAGTCGTGATTTATAAGTAGTCGTGATTTATAAGGTCGTGATTTCCTACGCTGTTCGTTATGGATGATTCAGTTGTTTTTACTGAGAAAATTCTGCTTTAGAAAATGAGTGACCGTAAATGAACTATAATTTTTTTGCAATAATTGGGCGTCATTGCTGAATTTTGCAAGTGCAGTGTCTGTGGAAATTATTTGGTTTTGTCGAAGGTTGCGTTATCACGAATTTCCGACGAATACATGTGGAGATGCAGAAAAAATAACATATGGAGATCCATACGCAGGAGGACGTGGTTCGAAAGATCGAGGCTGAATTTAGAAGTAATTGTCATGCTAATCTACTATTTTTGCTATGAATATTCTTGCAAATCTTTCATGCACGAAGCAGGAGTTTCGTGTGGCACTGTAATCGACTGGTTCTCGTTTTGTAGAGAAGTCTACGGGGAATTTGTGAAGTATAAGGAATCATTTGGGGGGGGGGGGGGCAGGGGTTATAGTTGAAGAAGATGAGTAGAGAGAGAGTACAAAAGGGGGCACGAGGTTGTTGAGCTTTGGGTTTTTGGAGTAGTAGTTTCTGGAGGAGATTGTGCTGATGTTGTATTTAGGGTTGTACCAAATCGGACAAAGGAAGTCTTGTCATCTTTAATAGAAGCTTATGTGGAAGAAGGTTCTGCAGTCATGTCGGATGGATTTGCTTCATACAAGCGGTTTGGTCGTGAATCACAACATTCAGTTTAAAGATTATAAGACGGAGGCATGTATTAATACTATCGAGGGGTACTGAGGGGGGCTGTAAAATCTGTTGTCGTGCGGGGAAAGAGGTTTCAGTGTTGCAAGGCCATGTAGATGAATACTGTTGGAGGAAGAGGATTTATAAAGGTTATTGTTTATTTCTTGCATTTATGAAAGTAGTCAGCAAAATGCACAAGCCTCGTTTTGTTAGTTAGGTGTTGGTGGATACTTTTTTCTTGTTTTACGTTGCGTTTTGTTATGTTACTGTATTGTGCGAGTGCTACTTTTTTGGTTTCTCTGGAGGGAGGTTTTTCGTCGTTTTAATATCGTCTGGCTACAATGGTGGGCCGAGGGGTATTGTCGAATCTTTGCCGGAGGATTTATGTGATTGATTCTTGGTTTCATTTTTTTAATTTTAAAATTTTGCGTCTGATTGAGAGCGGGTGGTAGGGAGAAACTGATTTGAGTGGTACCTCTTTCGTGCCTGGCAATTTGTGTTTCTTATTTTTTTCATTGGTTATTCTGTATTTTGCTTCTTTCGTTACAGTTTGACCTTCTAACGTTATTATTTCTTGTTATGTCCTTATGTCGTTCTTACCAACCTCGATCTTTGACTTTGGAATTTCATATGCGGTAAGTTTCTTCTTATGTAGCCACTTTTATGTTTCCATTTTCGATGTTTCTGCTACACTTGTCTTATTTTCACTGTCACTCCTGGTGTATCGATTTTACTGAGTGTTATTTGGAGCTAGTGCAGCTGGTGTGACTTTAATGTAGTATTAGTTATCGGTTGCAAGGTTTGGTCTTTTTTGCGTTTTATTTCTTTGCGTGTGCAGTAACGTGTGTTAAGATTTTCATTTTTAGAAAGTCTAGTCGTATTCTGTAGTTCACTAACAAGATCATTTTTAAGCACGTTTCTGATATTCTAAACATTCTGCGTGGTGTCTGTTCGTTCTATAGCGTGTCTCCCTACCACTTTCGCGCAACGACGCTCTGAGTGTGTTTTTTAGGGAATTGACTAGTTTGAACCTGGGACCTGTTGCTGGTAAGGAGATGCCAGACCACACATGACATGTAGAATTCAGAAGAGTTCAGTGAGACTAGCGATGATATAACCAAATACGTAATGATTTCAGCGTCAGCTCCACTGCACTCCCTGTAAAAGAATCTTAATACTAAATAAATTTAGTGGAAGGGGTTCAAGGCTTTCCTGTATTTAGTTAGCTGGTAAAATAACGTCGAAAAAGCAATTAAGTTTACCATTGGAAATTTTATTCTACTCACAAAACATTGTTTATAAATTGCACTATTGATAAAATGAAATATTTTGATACAGGATGGTAAAAACCAACTGCGTCCAACAAAAATGTGAACGAATATTCCCTGAATGGGTTTCCAAGTTCTACAATGGATCGAAGGATGACCTATGCCATATCACATCTATAATCTAGGTTTAAATTAAGTTTCACAAAAAAGCAAATTATCAAGATGGTCTACAGTGACCCTCAATTATCTTTAATTACTTATCTAACTTGTCGTAAATTACAGTGGCTGATGTGGCTTCTCAATAACTATATGACAGAAAAATCATCGCGTTTCAGATTTTTACTTCAAGTGGCAAATGTGAACACCATGAGTTTTAATTGACGATCGATACTAGTATTACGCAAAAAGGGGATGTAACAGATGAGACTTCTGCAGTTCTGAGTGAAGCTTTATGCGCCGTTATGCGGCATCGCGTGCGTTCATTACCTTGTCGATGTTCGTCAGGGGGCGGCGAGCAGCACAGCTCCGCTCACCTCGCCATCTCCAAAGCAACTCTCCCCTAACTTCTCCTTGCTACAATTTTACCGAAATTGGTTTAAAAAAAACTATCTGGCTGTGTTTTCATCTGACCAATCAGGGTCTCAATGTTAACCTTAAGCTCCGCCTACAGAAATTCTGTCTATCCAATGAGAAACGTTATACTTTTCGTGGTGGGGCAATGTTTTTAAAGTTTGCAACGTAACAGAGAAGCGAAAAAGTCTCACGCTAAACTTGCAGCTGGTGTGGTCCTTTTAGCACTATCGTAAGATCTATACTGTTCTTCTGGAGGGCTCTATCTTTTAACATGGGCTGGGGGGTGGTCCTAACGTAACAGAGACGCGAAAAAGTCTCACGCTAAAACTTGCAGGTGGTGTAGTCGTAGCGGTTAGCTGGCGATGTGGGTGTCCGTCCCTCCCTTATCGTAGGGCCTTCTCGCTTAATACGGTTCTGCTCTCGGCTTCTGTTCTCGTTTCTCCCCTCGGAACTACGTCTGTTTCACGGTGGGAAGGTATGACATGCATTTCGGCATTCTTGTGTTAGTCTGTGGTATTCCATTTGCTCACTCCTTACTCGTATTACTTTGGTTAATTTAATGTCACGATTTATTCGGAGCTATGTGACATACTACTGGATTTGCTTATCATGTCAGGGTTTTAATGGAAGGTGTTGGATTTGTCTGACACCTTACAATATGCTATAAGATTTTTGCGCAACAAACAGTAATATTGGAATTGGTAACTAGAAATGACCTCCTACATAGGTTGCTTCTAGTTACCGATTCCAACAATTCGACGGTTCATTATTTAGATCATTTTTGCAGCTCGTGTGGAAAATATAATATCCCCACGCGTAATTGCTCTAATGTTCTTATTTATTTCAGTCAACTTCAACTCGTTTAAATGAAATTGGCGCATGAATAATAGTCGCGTTAAATGTATTTTATGGCATGCTACAATCGTTTGTTTACGAGTATGATCCGTTCCATTCATAGATTGTCCATTGCAGCATCTTTGCCTTTAGTATGACGCCATTGAAAAGCCGACGGATGGTATCGGACACTAGAATTTATCCTAGATACATACATTCGCTAAGTTTGTAATGACTTTTGCGCCATCCTGTGTATCCAAAACGACTAAATATATCGAGGACTGGCTTTGCTAAGTTATAGCGGGAAACGTGAGCTATCTGTTGATATACGTAAGTAATTCCTAAGTTTATAGCTGCGGAAACATGAAACAATCTTTGTTTAATTTAACTATATACTTTTTTATGTTGCATTGGAAACAGCCTTCGAAGAGAACTTCAGTGACATAACATGTGTGTAACTTGATCAAACAGTAACAAGATAGCTGAACTGCAAACCAGTGTACCGCTGCAGCAGAAGAGGTCTTCCAAAAGTCTGCGCCCCTTGTACGAAATGTGAGCGGACCCGTAGCTCAGGTACGGTTCGTGTGTTTATTATCGTGATTGACACAGCAAGTGCACAAAAGTGACGTTGACCGATTAAACAAACTATAAAGCGATTACATGTAGATAATAAGCACTATGAATTTCAGCTGGACTTATCTTAGCTCAGCTCTGTGACTTACGTCGTTTCATGTGTTCGACAGTCGTCAATGTTTCCTTGCAAACTTCTTTAAACTATGTTATTCACAGATAGAAGTCAGATGTCATAAGGCTGGTGAATCTGCTAACCATTTCATGTTTCCCCTCATGACCCACTATATCTCCAAATGAAACTTCCTGGCAGATTAAAACTGTGTGACGGACCGAGATCTGAACTCGGGACCTGTAATGCACAAAGAAGCTTCTGTGAGGTTTGGAAGGTATGAAACGAGATACTGGCGGAATTGAAGCTGTAAGGCCGGGTCGTGATTCACGCTTGGGTAGCTCAGTTGGTAGAGCACTTGCCCGCAAAAGGCGAAGATCCCGAGTTTGAGTCTCGGTCCGGCACACAGTTTTAATCTGCAGAGTGAAAATTTCATTCTGGGTACCTCAAAATGTTCTGTTAAGAAGGTCTATAACTATTTAAGTAGAATGGCCGGCACGTCCATCGTGTTGGTACGCTTTTTGACCAGTTGGATGTATTCCATAGCTGTTAGGAGCAGTAGATACGTGTGACTACTTAGAGGCGCATCAGTGAAGCAAAGATCTGCGGTGGGATTCTTGAGAAGCCCGCACCACATTTTGTCAGATGAAGGTTCGTGTTTATTTAGTTCTCTTAGCCAACATGAGTTTTCGACTAACCAGTAGTGCGTATTGCGAAGTTGGATTTGTTCATGTTTTGCAGGAGACACTTCACCTGAAAACTAAAACTCTGCAGTTTTCTTAGAATTGGAACTCATTTTGAACGTAACTGCAGTGGAGATGTTGACAGAGACAAATTTAGAAAGGATTGAATGCGAAGGGATCTAATATTTCCAGATTACTCTTCCTTTCAGAAGTGCCTCGAGTGCTGTACAGATTGCGTGCTGCCACTGTTAAAATGTTGGTTGCATTTCTTTCACCAGCTGCTGTTCTTTTTCGTTAGCGACAGGAAGGGCATCCAGCCACCCTCTAAAACTAACATTACCAAATCCAAAACCTAACACGCCGACCCCGTCAAGATACGGAATAAAGGCCAAGAAGAAAGCAAGTAATAAATATCAAGAACGCTGTAATCTGTAAGTTCATCTCTAGTTTACTTTATCGGCTACCTTCTTCGGCGATATAATACACTAACGTCAGGCCTCCTACTCTACATAGTGGCTGGATTTTTCAATGACCAAGTAGCAGAACTGACATGAAACCTAAAGAACTATTACAGTTGCCACATTAATACTTGAAACTTAGGTAATAATCATAAATAATATATATTACTGACTACGTAATAGTAATAAAATGTGTGGTAAACAGAAGGACAAGTTCTGAAAACCAATCTACATATTTCAACGAGTGAAAAGTGGTTGAAGAGTGATGTACTTCCTATTGCAGAATCAAAACAGCGAATACACAAACTTTGATGGTCTCGTATCATGCTTGCAATTATATCTCTTCTTTATTCTCGCTTGACCGAGTGAGGTGACGCGATGCTTAGCACACTCCACTCGCATCTGGGAGGACGACGGCTCAAACCCGCAACAGGCCATCCAGATTTAGGTTTTTCGGGATTTTCTTAAATCGCTCGAGGCAAAAGCCAGGATGGTTCCCTTGAACGGGTACGGTTGATTTCCTTGCCATCCTTGACACAATCCGAGTTTGCGCTCCTTCTCTAATGACCTCTATGTCGACGGGATGTTAAATCCAACTTTTCTTCCGTCCTTCTTTATTCCCACTTGTGTCCGACAGGGTTTGCGTCCTGCAACCCAAGCGCTGGTGCATTTTTCTTTTCGCCATCCATTCTTTCCTGACTTCCGAAATCTTCATCGTTAATATGTTTAGGGACATTATACAGAATTCTGCTCTACAAAACAACAGAATGCACTTCCCCCTGTCACCAATAGTGTTTCTGATTTGAGGATAGGATAACGCAGTTTCACTTGCTCGAAATGGTGTTCAGTTACAGTACGTTCCTTTGTGATGTACTTCTTGTAATCCGGTTGTTTTATAGCTGTAGGACACTTGAAGAGGAGATTTAAGCTGGGGTCAAGCTCAAGGTGCGATTCAGCCGGTCCGCTTTGATCAGTGACGTCTTGTGTGACGTCATGAATTAACGACGAGAAGAATGCAAGCGGTCTGTTACTAAATTGTATCTGTGCTTATCTCAGTAACTCGTGTAAAATATGTCGTGATTTATAAGGGTTTTGTTAACCAGGAACCTGAGGGCATACATTAAATTTCTTATAGAGAAACAAGTAACGATCACGTTTATAATTTTCTTTTTATTTATGTGGCTCCATTTCCGAGGATAGGATTAGGTAGGAACCAATGAGCACAGCTTAAGTTGTCGAGAGTGAAACGATTTGTGATTATATTTATAATCTTCTTGCTCACAAATATTTGGCTGTTTTCCGAGTGAAGCGAATAGTGATCACATCTGTAATCTTAGTTCTTACAAATATTTGGCTGATTTATCGAATAAACCATCGTGGAGCGGACGCGTACATGAAATGGATTATTTTTGTAGGAGATGTGTTGTCGTCATGTTAAATATGCGATGCTGGTTATTATGGTTCTGTGGGTGGTGGATTGGGGGGGGGGGGGGAGGGAGGGTGTCTTGGAATTATGTTAGTTTTATCATCGTATTTTAAGCCTGTCCTCGCCAAAAAATCCCGCGGTTGTCCCGTTTGTTTGGTGACTGGAATATTTCACGTGTTTCTATGTTAGTTTGCGCAGTTGTTTACCTTGTGGTCGTCATCTTGAAAGGCGTTAGTGGCCTGTTATTAAATGTTAATTCGTTTAAACTCTGCTGTTTATTCCAAATATGAAGTCATGGAATAGTGCAGACGGGTGGAATCGGACCGTGTGGTAATCCCATAAGATATGGTGCAATTCCATAACCGTGTAACAATCCCGTAAGACATGGTGCAATTCCATAACCCCCATCTCGGAGTAGGCATGCAGCCGCTGAAGGAATTAAAGATATTGTTCGCGGCGTCGCGCCGATTTCCGTAAGAGCCGAGCTTGGTGTGCATCTGCACTGAAGGGATCATTGGTCGTCGTCGCCTTAATTACATGTATGCGGTGTCTGTTCTTTCGGACATGTTCGAAACAACAAATACCACATATGCATACATGCGCTGTATTTCGAGCCATAACTCTGCGTCATCGGAATTTCTCCACAACCTCGACACATGTACCGATTGAGGCCAGTTTACACGAACAGTAGTGAATGATTCTGCTGCACTATGAGTAGCATAAATGTTAAGATTGTCAGCACCTTTCCTGCTGATGTAGTCACCGCTATCTGATGCCGCATTTTAGTTAATAGACATGTGCTGTCGACTGCTCTATAGCATGGAGAATTCGTAGCTTTCTTGCCGTGTGGCTTAGGCTGGTTGGAGGACAATCGTAGTTGTAGCTAATTTTGTCCGGTACGCCCTTTCTTTTAATCTGCGGTCGCTCCAACCGAAAAGTCGTTTGATACTGTATTCTGACCAACACAGATATATTCTGCAACACCATATTGAAAATCTGGGCCTCGTACTTATCGGAACATCCCCACCTTCTATTCAGCACTTAGGTCTCTACCGCTTGTTTAGATTGTATCAACAAAGAAATAATAACTAAGCCATTTTAGAGGTTCTTCTGATTTTGTGCAGTTCTTTACAGTTTTAACTTCCATAACAATACATACCGTGTAGCTCTTTCTGCTTTTGTGAAGAAAAACCGATAGAAAGTCTACAACGAACTGAGGAACCTAAAGGAACTGCGAGACACGCGTCACTTCCGACAGTCGGTGTTTGGTGTTCCAAATTCCAAACCCGACTCGGCTCTCAGCCGGTGTAGGGGGATGAGTCGCCGCTGAAGTCGCGGATCACGTGTCGGTTGACACACTCGTGTTTATTGCTACGGAACTGGACTGCGTCCGTGAAAAGGCGATTTTTGTTGATACTACACTATTCCTGCCCTTACGCAGTATTTACCGGACTGTTAGCGACGGCGGCTGTTAACAGCTTCCGTACAAGTGTAGGTTAGATACAGGTTATCATGCGGTTCAATGCTCGCCTTTCTGTTATCTAATCTGCGATAACCAAATCCGAATATGGTTTCCACAACTAGAAGTTCCAAGAATGAATGGTCGGGGGCTACAATTATCGATATTTGCTCATATGTACACGAGAGATAGGATTGCAAAGTTACCGCATTTATTCTAGCCTCCAGCAGCGTGACGCTACCGACTGTAGGGGCCAGAATCTCACATAAAGGCACTGTGTATGCCAGGTAGCTCGCCACGTGTGTGTCGCTAGCTGCTCTTCACAAGAGGGAGCAATACTGTACCCAAGGTCTGAGCTGGGTGGCAGGAGAAGCGAGCACGTTAGTCTTAGCTTTGCAGTGACGCCGAGTTTTGACATTTCATAATAAAAGAATCTGGGTACATTTACTACTGTATACTACCTAAAAAATATCCTGGTTTTCTACAAACCTACTGAACTGATACATCTCTTTGTTCGACGAGACAGGCAGTGCGTTCAGTTGAAGGTTTTTTGTAGGGGCGAGGTGAATAATAGCGGACGTGTCTTGCTTACGCGACGAGCGGAGACCCGTAATCAGCCATCAAAGGAACACCTGTCAAAGGGATGCCTTCGCACGAGGCAGTCTCTGCGTTTATCCTACGGTGGACGCTCATACACCACCGTCTTCCCGGATGGGACTGCGACTAACCAAGTCTGTAAAGACGATATCCTTGATGTTCAGGTGCGACTGTATGCCAGTACAGAAAATCGTGATTCCATCCTACAACAGAGCACGATCACACAGGGTTTCTCGTTCACGAATACTTTAAAATAACCTACAGCCCAGCACGCGAAGTGGTAAGCCATATTTTTCTGTCTAAAATCCCTACATAATGTCCTGAATAATTTCAGATGTATTGTTTGTTGTCTTTCCGTGAAATGTCTTGTCACGATGATAGCAGTTGGGGAAGTATAATGATGTTACTTCCCATCGACGACATGCAGGAGTTAGACAAAAATGTAAAAACACAGCGAGAAATGCATACGTGAACATAAAAGCAACCGCTAGCAAAGTCTGCAGGCTGTACTGTTGAATTTGACCACGAAACCTGTGCGAAGTCCTCAATAGAAGGCAAGTGTCAGTCATGATCAGAGCAGTGTTTTGTATAGTTGTTAGTACATTACATCCGAGTTAAGTGAATGCGGACGTGGACAAATTGTTGGTGCTCATACGGAGGGTGGTATCGTAACCAATGGAGCCGAAGTGTTTGCTGTTTCAAGAGGCACCGTATCGAACATTTATACTGGGTACTGGGAAAGCGAAAAAAATTCATCCGCAAAGTTACAAAGCGGACGAGAGTGTGTTTTGAGTAATCGTGACAGGTGGTCATTGAAAAGGAATGGTGCGGCCGGGTTGGCCGAGCGGTGCTAGGCGCTACAGTCTGGAACCGCGCGACCGCTACGGTCGCAGGTTCGAATCCTGCCTCTGGCATGGATGTGTGTGATGTCCTTAGGTTAGTTAGGTTTAAGTAGTTCTAAGTTCTAGGGGACTGATTACCTCAGAAGTTAAGTCCCATAGTCCTCAGAGCCATTTGAACCATTTTTTGAAAAGGAATGTGACGAAAAATAAGAGGACGACAACTGCGAAAGTCACTGCAGAACCGAACGTTGCACTCGCGAATCCTATCACCATCAGAACAACACGAAAGGAGCTCCATAATAGGGGAACTGCAGTGTGAGCTGGAATTACGAAGCCACTCATCAGTAATGCAAATGCCCGTAACAGGAAAACATGGAGCCGAAGTCATAAAACGTGGACTTTGGAGCGATGGAGGACTGTCAGTTGATCGGAGAGTCTTGTTTCACAGTGTTTCCAACTTCTGGCTGAGATGACGTCACAAGAGTGAAAGAAGGCGGGGTTCAGGTGATAATTTGGGCAGCCATATCGTGAAGTTCCATAGACCCCTATGATTACTCTGCAAGGACTATGTGACCATCTTAGCTGATCAGGTCCGTACCATAGTACAACGTATGTTCATCAATGGTGACAATGTGTTCCTAGACGACATGTCGCTTCGCACAGGACTGGTTTTGTGGCACGAGGATGAACTGTCACGTCTCCCAAGGCTACCAAATCACCAGCTCATAATAATATCGAGCCTTTGTGGGCTATTTTGGAGAGAACCTTGCATGGTCACTATCTACCTCCATCACTGTTAGCTGGATTTGCCGCTATTCTGCAGGAAGAAAGATATAATAGCACCTTGAAAACCAAACAGGACCTATATATATCGATTCCGAGACTACCGGAAGCTGTTTTGAATAACAACGGATCTCCTGCACCGCAATGTAATGTGTTGTGCTTTGTGGTTTCCATATTTTTGTCCAACCACCACACTATTGTTCGTTGTATCGCGCATTGCTAATTTTAGTAATACCTACTATCACGAGGGACGCTGTTTGTGCTATGTTAAATGGACAGTCATTTCAGATATTTCTTAGCGCGTTTAAATTTCCAACATATATACACTACTGGCCACTAAAATTGCTACACCAAGAAGAAATGCACATGATAAACGGGTATTCATTGGACAAATATATTATACTAGAACTGACATGTGATTACATTTTCACGCAATTTGGGTGCATAGATCAGGAGAAATCAGTACCCAGAACAACCACCTCTGGCCGTAATAACGGCCTTGATACGACTGGGCATTGAGTCAAACAGAGCTTGGATGGCGTGTACAGGTACAACTGCCCATGCAGCTTCAACACGATACAACAGTTGACCAAGAGTAGTGACTGGCGTATTGTGACGAGCCAGTTGCTCGGCTACCATTGACCAGACGTTTTCAGTTGGTGAGAGATCTGGAGAATGTGCTGGCCAAGGCAGCAGTCGAACATATTCTGTATCCAGAAAGGCCCATACAGGACATACAAAGTGCGGTCGTGCATTATCCTGCTGAAATGTAGGGTTTCGCAGGGATCGAAAGAAGGGTAGAACCACAGGTCGTAGCACATCTGAAATGTAACGTCCACTGTTCAAAGCGCCGTCAATGCGAACAAGAGGCGACCGAGACGTGCAACCAATGGCGAATACACGCTTCCAATGTGCGTTCACCGCGATGTCGCCAAACACGGATGCGACCATCATGATGCTGTAAACAGAACCTGGAGTCATCAAAAAAAATTACTCTTTGACATTCGTGCACCCAGGTTCGTTGTTGAGTACACCATCGCAGGCGCTCCTGTCTGTGATGCAGCGTCAAGGGTAACCGCACCCATGGTCTCCGAGCTGATAGTCCATGCTGCTGCAAACGTCGTCGAACTGTTCGTGAAGAAGGTTGTTATCTTGCAAACGTCCCCATCTGCTGACTCAGGGATCTAGACGTGGCTACACGATCCGTTACAGCCATGCGGATAAGATGCCTGTCATCTCGACTGCTAGTGATACGAGGCCGTTGGGGTCCAGCACGGCGTTCCGTATTACCCTCCTGAACCCACCGATTCCATATTCTGCTGACAGTCATTGGATCTCGACCAACGCGAGAAGCAATGTCGCGATACGATAAACGGCAATCGTGATAGGCTGCAATCCGACCTTTATCAAAGTCGGAAACGTGATGGTACGCATTTCTCCTCCTTACACGAGGCACCACAACAACGTTTCACCAGGCAACGCCGGTCAACTGCTGTTTGTGTATGAGAAATCTGTTGGAAACTTTCCTCATGTCAGCACGTTGTAGGTGTCGCCACCGGCGCCAACCTTGTGTGAATGCTCTGAAAAGATAATCATTTGCATATCACAGCATCTTCTTCCTGTCGCTTAAATTTCGCGCCTGTAGCATGTTGTCTTCGTGGTGTAGCAATTTTAATGGCCAGTAGCGTATTTCTCTGGAAGCGTGTTTTCGTTTTTCTCGAGAATTTTTGCAATGGCGTCTGTTTTACGCTTTGGCTAACTTTCACAACGTTCGACACGGCTGCCGTTACTTCCTTGATTGTTCTGTATGCACGAAAACCAATACACAGGGCATCAAAGATGGAAACCTCAGAGTGACATGGCATCCACGCATCTACTTTGGAAACAAGTAACAATTTGGATACGTGGTAAGGGTTTCTCGTAAAATCACGTCGCCGCCTGTCCTTCGGCTGCAACATTTCTGCTGATTTACGTGAACTGTTACCACTGTTGCGTTAAGCTTTTGCAGAATGTTTCGAATGTTTTGTGAGAGGCATACACCTCCATACATCGCATTGTTCGGAAGTTGTTCCACATTGTCGTGATGCCGTGAACGTTGTCCTTCTCGTTTTAGGAAACAAATAAGTACGATGTAGAAAGTTACACCACCTGCGCAAGGCGGCGAACACCGCCGTCCCCTGCCGCGGCGCGATATTGCTTTCGGCTCCCTCGAGGAACACAGCTGCGATCCTGCGCGATAGCGCCGGCAGAAGGCAGCTTCCTGCTGTTGTCTCGGCGGCGATGAGAACTGATTATTGCGACTCACGGCGTTGTTTCCATCTGAATGACTGCCTCCTCAAGCAATAAACGCAAAGCTCTGCTGACTCGTCTGCCATTCCTCTGGCCGTGACAGCTTCTGTCATTTTCTTTTTTAATCAGAAAAGAAAAGAAAGATTAAAATCTAACGTTCCATCGACGCCATATGAAACGCAGCACAGGCTCAGATAAGACAAGTATGCGACAAGGAGTAGGCGTGTCTTTTCAAGAGAGCTATCTTCAATTTCGTCATAACTGATTTAAAGAAAGCAAAGAAAACCCAAATATCTGTGACCATAGGGGTATTTAAACCGCATTGGTCCGAAATGTGAGTCCATTCCGTTAATCAGTGCACCATGTCTCTCATTTTTAGCGTTCCGTACATCAGTCGATAAAAACGGAACACTTGTAGGATCAATTTGTTGTCCATGTGTCTGTCTGCCTGTTAAAAACGCTTTTCCTCAGGAACGAGTTGAGGTATCAAGTTGAAATTTGTGCCACATACCAAGTTCTGCAGTCCGTAGACAGTGTAAAAAAATGAATTTTCTAAGCCAATGCACACGAAAGACACAACCATTTATGTCACATGTTTTGATACTCGCAAAAGCAGTCATCAAAACCAATAGGGTACTTCCCGTTGACGTAGAATCATGAAATTTGGCAAGAAGCAATGTTTCATAGTACAACTAAAGGAAGAAAATCTGAAAAATGTTAGTTTGTAATCATATCACGCGAAAAATTTTTTTGTCATGTGCAATCTGACTGTATGTCTATTTCAAGAGTTCAAAAAAAAGTTCAAATGTGTGTGAAATCTTTTGGGACTTAACTGCTAAGGTCTTTAGTCCCTATTCGAGAGTACAGTTAATTTATAAATGACGTCGTCGCTGGTCTTCAGCTCCGAAAAGTCTGCGAACCCCCGACTCGCTTTTAATTCTTCTTACATCTGTACAAGAATTCAACTTCTACCAAAACCAGGGCTCATCAACTCTGATGGATAGGAAGGCTTTTATTATGTCTTTAATCACAAAACATGATCAGGGGTTAATCAACTGATATGGTTTGTTTTTAATGAAACTCCCAGTTTAAAAATAAAAAAAGCTATTAATACAGCAGTATTTACATTATTATACTTATCTTCCGGTCGTTGCAGAAGATTCTTTGCCGCCTCCAGTCACTTTGCACGCCATGATACAACCTACAGCGTTAATGTTCTTGGGACGGCACAGAGCTTCAGACAAAAATAATAAAACCATACTACAGAAGAAGTGCTCCTTGACCAACCCTCTGACATAACAAACTTTTAAGTTCTGGACGATTTGTTCTCATAAACAAACAGACAGAGCTTCTGCTAATAAAGCTTGTTCATTTATATTCCTGCAGTCTGGAACCGTGAGACCGCTACGGTCGCAGGTTCGAATCCTGCCTCGGTCATGTATGTGTGTGACGTCCTTAGGTTAGTTAGGTTTAACTAGTTCTAAGTTCTAGGGGACTAATGACCTCAGAAGTTGAGTCCCATAGTAAATTGGTACGAGATTTCACCCTCAGTCCACGAAATGATTTATTTCTAAGAAACTGTAGCTATAAAACATCAGGGAAATCTCGTACTTTCACACTGCCGGTCCGTCTGTTAAGACCCCGTTTGCTCAGGAACGGGTAGACGTCTCTACTTGAAATTTATGTCACATCCTAAGGTCTGTGCTTCCTTGGCGAAGGTGAAAAATGTAAGTCTAAGTCAATACAATCAAAGGTACGGCCGATTATGTCACCTGTTTTGATATGCGCAAACGCACTCCTCAAAACCTGTAGGACACTTCTCGTTGACATAGAATCATGTAATTTGGCAAGAAGCAAAGTTTAACAGTACAAGGAAAAATCCGGGAAGTATTAATTTGTAATTACATAAAACGAATTTTTTTTCGTTTGTTATCCAGCTTCAAACTTAAAACATTCCCGAAAGTCTTGGAATTCCCATTCCCTATACCTTAATCAATATCAATGTCGACACCAGGCAAAAAACTTCGAGTTTCTCTGTTTCCGTCAAGTATGAACTGTCTATATACGTAATTCAGTTTGTACAGAACTCTCGGAGCGCGAGCGCCACTCGCACCTGAGCAGTTTTTTCTTGGTCAGCCCTCCTGTGGCTGGTGCGATACAATTTTTCGTTCCTGTCTACTCCTGTATCATTTCTTTGTCTGCACACACAGCATCATCAATAAGGTGTTTTATATTTAGAAAGTTACTTGTTAAATTGTAACTTCCGTTTTTTGCCAACATTTTTTTTTATTTTCTTTTAGAAAGTAAAAAAAAATGTGGGCAAAAAACGGAAGTTACAATTTAACAAGTAACGAAATCTCTTTCCAGTATTCTGCAAGCATATCCAATGACTGGCTTCGATTAGCCGTGCAAACTCTTTGAGTTATGTCTTCGTGGCACCACTGAAGTGTGGTGTATCCGTGGTGTGCTGCTCTAGCCTTCGGCCAATGAGAAACGTTGGCGTTTGCTGACGCAACGAAGCCATGTAGATAATAATGAACACTACACTGTACTGTGTTTTCTGGAGTCGACGCGAGGCGGAATGGTAATCTGTATTTTTGAGATTTTTCCAATTATTTTGCTGCGGTGGTTAACAGACAACGTGTAATTCATTTCAGCCGTGTGACATAAATATTCACCAGGTTAATTTACAGTCATTGCGAGTTAAGTACTTGCAGTGAGTTGTAACATAAAGTGGTATTCACGCTCGTTATAACAAAGGCTCAGGTCGCTCGTTTTTTGTAACTGGAAGCTGATCTACGGGATCGAGTAGTAGCAATCAAATTCGTCGCATTATTTATTTATTCTTATCATTGTGTCCTGGATTATGGGTAGTTTATTGACGCTCTGGAAGTTTTATTTAGAAATTATATATTTTCTCATTTTTTACTAGTACTTCAATTCTTGTTACACATACTGGGAATCCATGAGATGTTTCTTATCTGTCTCCAGTAATCCTCTTCCTAAGCCAGTCATTTATTCTCGAACTTAGGGTAGCTACACTATGTGATCAAATGTATCCGGACACCTGGCTGAAAATGACTTACAAGTTCGTGGCGCCCTCTATCGGTAATGCTGGAATTCAGTATGGTATTCGCCCACCCTTAGTCTCGATGACAACTTCCACTCTCGCAGGCATATGTTCAATCAGGTGCTGGAAGGTTTCTTGGGGAATGGCAGCTCATTCTTCACGGAGTGCTGCACTGAGGAGAGGTATCGATGCCGGTTGGTGAGTCCTGGCACGAAGTCGGCGTTCCAAAACGTTCCAAAGGTGTTCTATAGAATTCAGGTCCGGACTCTGTGCATGCCAGTACATTACAGGGATGTTATTGTCGTGTAACCACTCAGCCACAGGCCGTGCATTATGAACAGGTGCTCGATCGTGTTAACAGATGCAATCGCCATCCCCGAAATGCCCTTCAACAGTGGGAAGCAGGAAGGTGCTTAAAACATCAATGTAGTCCTGTGCTGTGCTAATGTCACGCAAAACAACAAGTGGTGCAAGCCCCTTCCATGAAAAACACGACCACTCCATAACACCACCGCCTCCGAATTTTACTCTTGGCGTTACACAAGCTGGCAGATGACGTTCACGAGGCATTCGCCATACCCATACCCTGCCATCGGATCGCCACATCGTGTAGCGTGATTCACCACTTCACACAACGTTTTTCCACTGTTCAGTCGTCCAATGTTTACGATCCTTATACCAAGCGAGGCGTCGTTTGGCATTTAACGGCCTGATGTGTGGCTTATGAGCAGCCGCTCGAGACCATGAAATCTAAATCTCATGGAAGTAGATTAATCACTACACTGCACACAATTTTCTACTCTTTGCCTCCTTTTACTGTTTTCATCGTCTGCTGTTCCGTCTGTCTTTAAAAAGTTTGGAATGAATTATGTCATGGTGACAATCCTATGTGCTCTCAGGGTGCCCACCATATTTTTAGTAGGCACTATCTTCTGATTATCTGTTGAAGCCGTTGCGAGAATTACAAAGGAAATGATTCAAAAATGGTTCAAATGGCTCTGAGCACTATGGGACTTAACATCTATGGTCATCAGTCCCCTAGAACTTAGAACTACTTAAACCTAACTAACCTAAGGACAGCACACAACACCCAGCCATCACGAGGCAGAGAAAATCCCGGACCCCGCCGGGAATCGAACCCGGGAACCCGGGCGTGGGAAGCGAGAACGCTACCGCACGACCACGAGATGCGGGGGAAATGGTCAAATGGTCACACATTAACCAAATTACAACATATGCGCCGTATCAGTATTAGTTCCTCGTACCATTTTTTATCAGGCTATACGAATCATGTCTTTGGGTCACACTAGTTATGTCCACCCTGATCATATACTACTTGCCTTATTTCACTTCTTGATGGAATAGAAACGGTGGTCAAACTGATCGTCGATAAATTTCTCAAATAAACCTCACATTCTTAAGTGCCGTTACGTGGTTATTGCCAAGATATCTTCTTTCAAGTCAACTGTGTGTCACGAATTTTCAAAATGCTAAAACCTCGACGTGGAATGGTTTCTGGCCCTACTGAATCTGAGGTCGAGCAGAGCGCATTTAATTTGTGCAGTTCCTATTCAAATCTCGACTGAAATAAACCTACCATTTATCTTATAACGAGATATCGGAAAGGCGAGATTTTTGTTGGCTGTGATTAAAGGCTGGTCAGGAAAAATCAGCAGATATCCTTTCCAAACTACTTGTGCAACGTTTTCCCAATGCAAAAGGTGACGAACAGCAAAGAGCTGCTTTGGCTCACACGTAAATGGCTAATGTATCTTCGCTAATCCTCCACCTACTCTCCGCATCAGACACGTAGAGCAACCTTTGTAACTGAAGGTGAGAAATGGAGCACACTGATCGTAAATCGAAAAGATTTAGTAATTAAATAGATTCAGCTACATGTTTCGACCTATTACCCATTTATGTCAAGAGTGAATCCCCTGGATAAACGGTTGCAGCTATAGAGGCATTAGTACGTCCTGCACTAATCCGCCATCAATTCAGCGCCTGCATTTACTCGTACGTCGATGGGTACTATTTAACGTTTAATTTTTTTCTTTGTTTGCTATGCTACACAGCCATCTTCCTGCTTGAGATCTAAATGTGTGACCAACAATACCTCGTAAGCTGAGCAAACGGATTCGCCCAGTCGACAGTATTTATCTGGGGATACAACAAGACACGGATTATATTTTCATTCATCATATGGTGTTCATTTCAGGACGCGCGCATGTACGCTATCAAATTTAATTTATTTTGAAAGTTAATATGGAACTAATAACACTGCGTTTTTCTTGAGTATGCACACGTAAAACAGAAAGGTCAGATAATGGCTGAAGTCAAAACAGTGTGATCAGATGAACGGATGGTATTATCCTTGTGACTAACAGCATGCAAAGAATATTCACAGATACATCGAAAAGACTCTGTTTAAAGCAGCGAAGGTCAAATGAATGAAAAACACATATGACAATCGACGTTTCACGTCACTTGTTAACGGGGTAATGAAAGTGCTAATGCACGAACCCCCTGTGATTATTCGTCTAGGTGGATATAGAACATCAATATGCTCAAAGTCTTAGTAGATATTTGAGATCAAGGGATGAAGGAGTTAAATGACACGTCCTGTACATCGTCAAGTGAAATTAAAAATATTTATTTGAATTCTCACATTTGTAGACCGAGAAGACTATGCAAAGCTTCTTACTCTTCAGGCAGTCTCCCTTAATATTAAATACAGTCACTTCTGGAGACATACGAGCACCACAAGAACTTGTCATATACATTTGAAAAGTTGTTTGAATAGAATATGTTATTCCCCCTACACAACATTTCGGAAATGACTTGGTTCTGTATTATGTTACTCAACTTCATTATGTACATCTACGTATTTTGTCATCAAAAGCTGTTGCCTTGGCATACGGTTAAAGGCAAACACTTTCCAAAGTATTGGCTGTTTTTGGCGTCCTTCCTGTACATTAAAACTAATCTTCACAACTAGGTCCCTACAGCAATACTGTACTGTGAAAATAAGTAAGTCGTGTAGTTGGACTGATAATAGATCCAATCCCGTACATACCGCAACAAAATGTGTCAGATATTCTCTGTGGGCCAGTCACGGAATTACCACAACGACATTCATCATTACTACGCAACGTCTTCTGATAGACTTTTCCTCAGACTTGCAGTTCTTCGTCTCTCGATACCGGTTCCAACGGCACAGGTAACACCACGACACCAATATTCGGTTGCCAGATGACGTAATCAACAAACAGGTACTTAAAAGTGTATGTCTTGCATGCCTGCGTGCCGATACGATGCAGGAGTAATAAAACTCTACGTGTGGAAACTAGTTCGTTTAGTTTCATTTTAATTCAGTTAGGTCTGCAATAGTTTTCCCGTTGCACCTGATACGTGTCGCATGAGAGGTAACGCACGAGGACGCAGGATGTCCGTGACGTGTCGTTGAGCCGTCAGTGTTGCCTCAGTTACTGTCAACCGTAAACCTGAACTTAAACCCGATGGCTTTCCGCACCATAACGCCAGGAGTAACATCGCTGTGTTTCTACAATCAGTGGAAGAGTGACACCTCTCCGCAGGTCGCCATTGTACTCGCCAATGATGGTCATTTGGGTTAGCACAGAACCGCGATTCATTAGAAGTCTCTTCCTGTTTACAGCACCAATCCAAACATAGTGGTTTGTATTGTGGCGTTAAGGGTAGCCTTCGTATCGGAAGGTAATCCCTTAGTCCAGCTGCTGCTTGTCGCCCATCTATGATACGGGATGACACAGAATGTTGCAGGAAGTCTGTCACTTCTACACCTTTAAACGTTTATTTTTTCCTGAGGAATCGAATCTATAATAGTACAAACAGCTGAAAAACTACAACATGGTGCCAAATAATTATTTTAATAATACCTGTGTACTAGTAACGCTATATCATATTATCTTCTGTGAAACAAGAAAATCGATTATATTTAGAAGTAGAACATCTGTATGAACGAGAATCTTTGGCATGTTTACGTTCTGCTACTGCAGTGTGCGAAAAAAAGTGTGACTATAAATATATCCCAGTATGTGCTGCAAAATTAAAGATGTGTATTGTGTATACCAACTGCACAACAGAAGCAGACATCATACAATGTTAAACTGTAAGTTAGTTTCATATTATTAACACTGTTAAACTTATATCTACAATATACCAAGTTGTAACACAAAAATGTAATATCAACAGGCAAACAACTAAAACACCTGATGTAAATCACTAAAAAGCACCTGAAGATGAGCATCCAGGGCTCGAAATGCATAGTGCTGTAAATAAAGGCAACTTGTGACTGAAGGCCGTTTGTTCTTCATTTTACAAAAGTAAAACAGTCGCGGACGAAACACGAAAAACAATGAATGAAATTAAGTCTGTCACTTGTTCTATCACATCCGAATGCCCCATAAATATGGAAAATGGAGACCCACAGGAAGGCCCCTTTCAAACTTCGAGGGTTGCTCAGAAAGTAATGCACCGCATTCTTTTTTTTTCTCAGCGGAAAACATTGCAACAAATGCGAAACGTTACGTATGTGTTATTTTAAGTCTCCTGAGCGAGCGCGCCAAGTTTCCGTCACTTCCGACAGATAGCGTTGCTGCAGAACAATTTCAAAATGGCGTCTGTAGCTGATGTACGTTACAAGCAACGTGCTGTCATTGAATTTCGTACTGCAGAAAAAGAAACTGTGGGGAATATTCACAAATGCTTGTGCAGTCTATGGAGCATCTTCTGTCGACAGAAGTACAATTAGACGCTGGGGACGGAGGGGGAGTCATCAGAAGGCTCCACGATTTGCAGAGGGCTGAGGAGACCATCCACAGCTGTCCCACTTGACATGTTGCGAGCTGATGTTGTCACTCGCGAGGACACACGCATTACGACTCGTCAGTTGGCGCTGCATCTGTCAATCAGCAAAGGAAGAGTGGATGCAATTTTCCGAACTCTTGGATATTCAAAAGTGCGTGTAAGATGCGTCCCGCGGTGACTAATGATGGATCACAATACGCACAGAAAAAACGTTTGTCTTGATTTGTTGTAACGTTTTGTAGCTGAGGTGATGGCTTTCTTGTCCCAGATTGTGACAGACGATGAAACCTGGGTTCCCCATTTTGAGCCTGAAACAAAACGTCGATGGAATGGCGCCATTCCCATTCCCCACAGAAAAAAAAAAAAAAAATTCAAAGCAACTGCTTACGCCGGTAAGATCATGATCACCGTGTTCTGAGACTGCGAAGGTGTGATTGTCACTGATGTGATGCCAAGAGGCGGTACCATTAATTCAGAAGCATATGTCAACACATTAACAAAACTCGAGACGTGCCTCCGGCGACTTCTGCGCCACAGAAACCCAAGAGATGTTTTGCTGCAACACGATAACGCTCGGCCCCACACAAGTGTGAGGACTGCTGAACACACCCCAAAACAGCGTTGGACACTGTTACGACATCCACCCTACAGCCCTGACCTAACCCCCTCGGACATCCGCTTGTTTGGGCCAGTAAAGGATGCCATTCGTGGAAGACATTTTGAGGGCGATGATGAGGTGATTCACACAGTGAAGCACTGGCTCCGCCAGCAGGACAAGGATTCGCACCGACAGGGCACACGCCCTTCTTTCACGCTGGAGGAAGGCCATAGAATGGGATGGATATTACGTGGAAAAATACGGTGCGTAGATAAAACGCCATTCGTTCTTGTGTTTAATTCTCATTATCTTCAATAAAGAACTGTTGAAGAAAAAATGCGGTGAATTACTTTCTGGGCTAGCTTCGTATGTCTAGTAGTGATAATGCTGTCTCTCACGAGTGCGCTGCATCTTCGCGTCCTTCACAGTGATGGTTCAACACCTAAGGCTGCTGACGCTGCTTGTTTACACTACAACACCAAACACGAATAACATTAATGCAGTCTGATAGCCCTCCTACCTGTCACAGAGTTTTGCAACTCTTTAATCATTTACATACCCGCCGACGGTGTGTACGCGTCCGAAGCTACATTGACATCCGACCATGTTTTCCGGGTGCTTCACTTTTTTTGCCAGACAGTGTATACTACAGGAAGGGATCGTGGATGTAGTTAAAATGCTCGTTTCCGGTATCTTGTTTTAAGACATATGGTATATTTATTTCAAGGCATGTTTGCATAGGAACTGCCCAAATGAAACGCGCTCGACTTGGCGTGAGCTTTATTTACAGCAGGAAAAAATGGCTCTGAGCACTATGGGACTTAACTTCTGAGGTCATCAGTCCCCTAGAACTTAGAACTACTTAAACGTAACTAATCTAAGGACATCACACACATCCATGCCCGAGGCAGGGTTCGAACCTGCGACCGTAGCGGTCGCGCGGTTACAGACTGTAGCGCCTAGAACCGCTCGGCCATTTCGGCCGACCCACAGCAGGAAAAGACGAGATAATTGATTGTTGTATTTAACTCGTTCTTTGGGATTGTTTGTGAACGTGATCGATGGTGCGGGGTGACTGAGGCGATGAAGTCCCGCTCAGTCCAGGATCGCAAATGAGGCAATGAGTCCGCACACCTCTCCACTGCGTGCACATGTTCTCATGCTTTCACGTAGGATTGGTTGCTGGGCAGTGCACACTCAACCAAACCTTTTTGGCGTAGAAAGCTGTTCAGTAAGTAGCCGGTGTGCTGTCCTAAGCAGTGGAATTATTGCGCAACATAACCTCACAGTATTATATTGGTCACGACTCACGTACATAATATTATTGATTTGATAAGTATAGAAACACTGTACATTTGTATCGTGATTGTTGCTGTGGTGTCACCGCCAGACACCACACTTGCTAGGTGGTAGCTTTAAATCGGCCGCGGTCCATTAGTACATGTCGGACCCGCGTGTCGCCACTGTGTGATCGCAGACCGAGCGCCACCACAAGGCAGGTCTCGAGATACGGACTAGCACTCGCCCCAGTTGTACGGACGACGTAGCTAGCGACTACACTAACGAAGCCTCGCTCCTTTGCCGAGCAGATAGTTAGAATAGCCTTCAGCTAAGTCAATGGCTACGACCTAGCAAGGCGCCATTAGTAACATTGCATGTATCTAAAGAGTCTCACTTGTATCGCCACAATCTCCAGATGTACCAAAAGGATGGATTAAAGTTAAGTATTCCAGAAGCTACGTACTTTTCTTTATAGCATTCATTACGTATCCTGTTTCAGACCTCACGCCATCCTGCTTTAGCTTAGCGCGTGCCTTTCGGCTTCCTCTCATTGTGTCTAGGCTGTCTTGTCTAGACACAACAGTTGCTACCTCAGTTATTATTATTCTTGATCAACTGAAATGTGTAAAAGAATAGTCGAATATTTTCATATACCTTACTGCGACTGGAATGAGTACGTTGTACAGTCGGTAACCACAGGCAAGTGAACGCTGCACTGCCAAACAAACGCGTCATGCCTACTCCCGTTCGCACTTACGACCCCAGGACACCTGCTGTCTGGAGCGTATTTATTGCACTTCAAAGATAATGGCACTCCATCAGATCAAAAACGTGGCTGGTCGGCGCTGTCAGAGTGACGGATACATATTGCTGCATTGGCGTTCCGCATGATCCATGCGTCTGACACGTGTGCTGCTGCTGTCCACTTCGTTGAACGCGTCGATTTCACATTGACGGATCTACTGCTCACGGCTATCACGGTAGGTAGCCCGGACCATCAATTTATCTTCTTCCAATGTATTTTAGCAGGGAAGTTAAATGATTCACAGAAACAGTTTTTTGGAATCGGTACAGGAACATTAACCTATACTGTTGCCGAGAATGCTCAGAAACCATACGCTGCTGGACACAACTTTTTTTTCTTTGCTTAGAAAGGGTGAGGAATCAAGATAAGGCGTACTTTTGAGGTTTTACTGCTTCGCAGCGTATACACAAAAAGGGGCTTGGTCGACTTTGGGAATCGAGCTATGGTGTAAATAGAAACATGTTCATCATTTTCCTGATAAATATTCTTGCCACCCGTCATTGATACCAAACATCAGAAATTGTTCCCTCCTCCAAATACCACTTTACATCATTTAATCCTCCATTTGTGTTTGTCACTACATAATCCGAGGTCTGCTGGCATCGTTATGTGTGAGACAAAGAAGGGCGTCACCTTTAGCCGTAGCCCAACTACAACTACCGTTCCTGATGACCCTATTTGATTCTTTTACTGGCACACTGCTCTGATTTCTGCTGCGGTCGCTCAGCGGTCAGAAATGGCAGTTCATCTTTGTTGTCTTGGTACTCCCAAACGAGGATGAAAAACACCTTAAGCCACCAGCCCAAACTCTAAACCACATTTCCCAGTATCGCCCTACGTGTTGGAAAAAAATTACACCTCCCGTAGGTCCACAATGCGACCTCGTTCATGCTCAGACAATTGGATTAGATTCAGTTTTATTTCCATAGACCAAAAATTGAGAGGATTCTCGTTGGTGTGGATTATGTCAAAAAGTATAAAATAAAAAACATAAAACATTTGAATGCAATACTTACTACTCTGGTCATTTGTCAGGAGCTTGTCAAAATAGGTGATTACATTAAATACAAAAAGTACCTAATCTCGACTGTTGTAACCAGGTTCTGTCAAAACTGAAATCTAAGAAACATTTTAACTTAAGCTGATCTAACTGTCCCTTTTACGATATTCATCTATAGAGTAGGAGTTGCCTGTCAAAAAGCTTTTCAAACTCTGTTTAAACCGTGTTTTATCTGGAACCAAGCTTTTAATGGTTGCTGGCAATTTATTGAAAATGTGTGTTCCTGAGTATTGGACTTCTTTTTGCAACAAGGTAAGTAATTTTAGGTCTTTTGTAGATTGTTTTTATTCCTAGTATTGATACTATGTATTGAGCTATTGGATGGAAATAGATATATATTACTTGCAACAAATATCATTAAGGAATAAATATACTGAGAAGCAGTGGTTACAATACAATGTTCCTTGAACAGATTTCTACATGATGTTCTTGAATTTACGCCACAAATGGTTCTTATAACACGCTTTTGCACGCAAAAAATTTTTCTCGGTTTGATGAGTTACCCCAGAATATGATCCTGCCGGACATAATAAAATGAAAGTAAGCAAAGTGTGCAAGTTATTTTATATTTATATATCCTACATTCGACATCATTCTTTACTGCAAATACAGACTTGTTTAGGCGCTTAAGCAATTCTTTGGTATGCCTTTGCCAACTGAATTTATTATCGAGTTGTAATTCCAGAAATTTAACACTGTCAATCACTTCGATCTGGATGTTCATATGTTATACACATGCTAGAAATAAATCTCTTACAGGTACTGAACTGCATATAGTGGGTCTTTTCAAAGTTTAATGACAGTGAATTGGCTCTAAACCATTTATTAATGTCAGTGAAAATTAGATTAGAAGCTATTTCTAAGTCTGTACTTGACTTGCTACTTATTGCAATGTTTGTATCATCTGCACACAACACAAACTTAGCATCTGGTAATGCAACAGACGAGGAGTCATTAACGTACGCAAGGAAAAGCAATGGACTCAAGACGGAACCTTGAGAAACACCACATGTCATTATTTCCAATCAGATGAAGACTGACTGCTTACTGCACAGGTATTTCGCAATGACACCCTTTGTTTCCTGTTAGTTAAATAAGACTCAAACCATTTCGCGGCATTGCCGGTGCCACCACAATATTCTAATGTACTTTAGAGAATGCTGTGGTTCACACAGTCAAAGGCTTTGGACAGGTCATAGAAAATGCCAATGGCCTCAAATTTATTACCTAATGAATTAGTTACGTTCTGACTGTAAGTGTAAATAGCTACCTCTATATCAGATCCCTTAACAAACACAAACTGTGACTTCGATAAAGTATTACCTCTAGTCAGATGCTCGAGGAGACGCTTGAACACAACCTTTTCATATATTTTTGAGAAAGACGACAAAAGGGATTGTTCTCGTCGACAAAGTCGTAGCAAGGTCTACGCCGTTTAATCATCCAGTTCTACGCTGCAAATTACACTCTTTCAACAACCAGAGTAGTCATTAAGGACGCAGTAATTTCACGCTCAGTAAGTGTTTTCTTTTCCTTCCGAAGCACGTTGCTTAGAACCATTGTCTTTGCTGCTCACGCAAGTATGGCGTTTGTATGTCATGCCATTTAGAGTATTTTTTTTTATTTTCCACTAACATATAACTTGCAGTTTGGTTCAGTCTTCTTAGTTTTTCGAGAGAACAAACTACGCGGACGCTATTGGAAAACTAAATAGGATATAAATCGTTCTGAAGTATAGTGCTGTTGAGTCGTGGTTACTATAGACTCAGAAAAAGGTTCGAAGATGGACTTACCGTTTGCAAAATGGGTATTTGAACTCCACTTAGGGCAACAGTTTTTTTTTTGAACGGTCTGATTTACTTTCAAAACAGACTTTTTTGGTTTATTGAATAAATGTCAAATCGAAAGCAAGATGTGTCATTCGGAAATGTATTCAAATTGATGTTAAGTTTCGAACATGAATGACTGACTAACTACTTCAACAATGATCTTATGAATAACAAGTCTCTTGAATCGAAAGTCTTATCAAAATAACAGATACTGCTCAGGAACACAAATTCCCAGTAATTAAAAAACTATAGAATTTTTCCTGCAGTAACATATTCGCAAACTGTGACAATCATAAATGTAAAAGAATTAGTGTGGTCACTTCCGATGTAAAGTTTAGCTCAGTGCGCCTTCTTCCTCTTCTCGAAGATAGAGTGTTTCACAGTTCTTAATTTTTTTTTCATTCTACAACAATTCTACTATGTAGTAAGAAGAGATGGCCAATAATGTCAAAATATTGTGATATCGTGTTTTATTATTAACAGTTAGTTAAACCTATATACTACGGCCAGTCATTCATAAAAAAGGTGGAGATTGTTCACTCCAGGAGCTACATATACAAGGGGCAGTCAAACGACAACGAGACTTAATTATGTGTATAGACAGTCAGTCCATCCTGGGAATCGATCACGACGATCTTTGCCTGTTATCGATATTCGTACTGGCATGATGTCGGTCCCAGGAATTCCAAGACTTTCGAGAATATTCTAATTTTAAGTTTGGATAACAAAGAAAAAAATTCTTGTTATACAATTACGAAATAAACTTTCTGGGTTTTCTCTTTACTTTTACTGTTAAACCTTGCTGCTTTGCCAAATTTCATGAACCTAGATCAGCGAGAAGTGCACTATATGTTTTGATGAGAGAGTTGGCGAATATCAAAATACGTCACATGAATGACCGAATCTTTTGACTGCGTTGACTTAGATGCTTAAGTATTTTACACCGCCAAGGGTCTGTCGACCTTAGTGTGTAACATAAACTTCAACGTGAAACGTCGACTCGTCTCTGAGATAAAGGGCTCGACAGGCAGACAGACGGACGTACAAGAAAGTGATCCATAAGGGTTACGTTTTTACCGATTGAGCTACAGATTCCTGAGATGTAAATAAACTGTTTATTATTTCCAAAGCATCCGTCATAACTGTTAAAACATTTATCCCACTGTGAGACAAAACGGTCAGTACCTTCACGGAAAGTGTCTGCGATTGTCTACAGAACCATGATTGTAACCAAGCGTGCAGCTCTTCCGCTGAAGCAAATCGACGGCCAGAGAGAGCTTCCATCTGGAGCGTCAGAAGGAGACTCATACTGTTCCAACCATTAAGGGGCTGGCCTGTCGTACTGGTATAATTACATCTACAGCTACGTCATATTCCGCAAGCTACCTAGTGGTATGTGGCCGAGGGTACTTTCGGTACCACTATCTGATCCCTCCAACCCTGTTCCGCTCGCGAATAATGTGCGGGAAGAACGATGGTCGATAAGCCTCTGTATTGGCTCTAATTTCTCAAATGTTTGTGTGGGGAAGTAATGTGTCGCCCGACTCCTCCTGAAAAGTGCTGTCCCGAAATTTCAATAGTAAATCTCTCCGTGATGCACAACGCATCTCTTGTAACATCTGCCAGTGGAGTTTGTTTAGCATCTCAGTAACGCTCTCGCCAGCTAAACGATCCCGTGACGAAACGCTCCGCTCTTCGTTGGATCTTCTCTATCTCCTCTATCAGTCCTACCTGACAGGGATCCCAGATAGATGAGCAATACTCAGGAATTGGGCGAACAAGCGCCTTAAAGCACTTCTTTCGTGGATGAGCTACATTTCCTTAAGATTCTTCCGGTGAATCTGAGTCTGGTGTCTGCTTTTCCCACTATATGTTTTACGTGGTCATGCCACTTAAGGTCGCTCTGGATAGTTACGCCTATATATTTTACGGCAGACGCTGTCTCTAGCTGTTTGTTATGAATAGTGTAACTGTAAAGTATTGGATTTCTTTTCCTATGTATGCGCAATATGTTACATTGATTTACGTTCAGTGTCAACTGCCAGAGTCTGCACTTTTCATCAATTCTCTTGAAGGTCGTTCTGCAAATTCTTATTATCTTCTGGCGCTGCTACTTTGGTATAGAGAACTGCATCATCTGCGAATATACTTAAAGAGCATCCGACGCTTTCTACTAGATCATTTATATATTTTGCAAACAGAAACGGTCCTATCACACTTCCCTCTGGTACTCCGGATATTGCCTTTACATCTGTCGACTTTGTTCCGTTAAGAGCGACTTGTTGACTTCTATCTGCAAGAAAGTCTCGAATGCAATAGCAAGTCTGCTCCGATAATCCGTAAGATAGTGTTATTTTCGTTAAACGGTAATGCGGGACGGTGTCAAATGCCTTACTGGAATCAGGGAACCCGTCATCAGCCTGAGCGCCGTTGTCCACCGCGCTGTGGATCTCATGGAGGAACAGAGCGAACTGAGTTTCGCAGGCTCTCTGTTTGCGAAACCCATGTTGATTTTTAGAGAGGAGATGTTCACTTTCTAAAAAGTCATAATTCTTGAGCATGAAACATGTTCCATAATTCTACAACAGATTTACGTCAACGATGTAGGTCTATAATTGTGTGGATCTGTCTTACGGCGTTCTTAAAAACAGGAATGACCTGCGCTTTTCTCCAGTCGTTAGGTACTTTTCGTTGCTCAAGCAATCTACGAGAAATATTACTGCTACAAGGGGAGCAAGTTCTTTCGCATATCTTTATAAAGTCTTATAGGTATCTCATCTGGTCCTGACGCCTTTCCACTACTAAGCGTTAGTATTAATGAAGAATACTTTCCATGCTTTGCGTGAAGTAGACCTAAAGCTGTGACTGCAACAGCACTTCCCATTCCATTGACATTTTCTTCGCTTTAAATGATGGCACACAACTACTAATAACAGCAGCTTTTGTATTCGTCTTCGGAGCTCCTTCATTGATAATTGACTCAAATGTGTGCTTCTGACATCTACGATCAGTAACAGACTCTGATACTGTGTTAATGAATGTAGTGCCGCGTAAGACTTTCCGTTTGGTAGTGTTCAAGGCTTTGAGAAACACATGTGCAGCTGGGTGGCTGGGCGTCTTTGTACTGGGGGCATGCTCACGCTTCTCTGTGAATCTGGAAACTAGAGGGTATCTACTTGGAGTACATATCGGAGCGACTTTTTACATCCGTGCTTACAGATCAGTTAAGTATTGTTCAACGTCCCCTGATTCGGACAGTCCAGTGTCTCATGTCATTGCGGACGATGACTGTTTCTTCCCTGTAATAAGTGACGACGCTGCCTAAAACACTTTTATTTCTGTCGTTTTATCTTTGTAAATTGGTAACAAGCTTGGCCTTCAGCTAAGCATTGTCAAAACGCAAAACACTGATTCCTCTCCCAACCATTTCTCATGCCGGCTATAAAACGATAATCTATAGGTTCAATGTGTGAAGTGAAAAACCTGCAAAAATTACTTTGAAATATGTGGAAAATCTCTGATTCTGAACAAACAATTTAAAGGCCATCCACCACAAGTGAAATTAGGGCAGTTGCCTACTCATATTACCTTATTGATACCAGTACGTATTTCTGAGAACATACACAGTTTTTGAGGCCAAGCTCATTGCGTCGTATATACACGAAGCTAAGTTTCATTCGTTTCACCATGAACTTCAATTTGAAATCCACTGCTCAACAAACGCCGCCTACAGACCTCTCCTTGACATACAGCCATCAGCCATTTGCATATTGTTGTATCTGCATTTTTATGACGTCATCAACGCATCAACGCACTTTCGATTCGGGGAGACCCAAAGCGCGGCGCCGCTACACGCTCCTTGACTTCTGGAAGGCATCGATACAGTTCCGCAGTGTCGTTTAGTGAACAAACTAGAGCTAACGCAACACCGCATCTGATTTGTGACTGGACTCAGGAGTTTCTGAATGACAGAACTCATCACGTTGTTCGTAACAGAAAAAGGCAGATAAATGTAATGCTAATTTTAGGATAACCCTAACGGAGTGTACAGGGCCGTTTTGTTTACACTGGATACAGAACCCTATGCATCAGACGTCTAAGGGCGATAGATCACGCCATGGTGCACAACTTTTGTTACAGACAGAATTTTCGATGACGCTTCTCAGCGTCGCTAGACGTCTGTATCCGAATTCATCGGTCGCTAGACGACGAGATTTCACCGAACTAACAGGGTCTGCTAACCAGGTGTGCTGCACGCCACCTACCCCAACGAACTGATAGAGTGATTTTCTACAAGAAGACGGTAGGAATGACTGTCTCTAAATGGAGAAAGATGTTTTAGAAATGAATCAGGAACTTTCACGTGGAGTACATGACTGAATTTTAGGCAACACGCATTGCATACGCGCTTTGCAGAGCGCCTACGTCGTTCCGCGTCTCAGGTGTATAAGCGATAGTAAAAGACGCTTAGCGTTGCCGGGAAGCATTTTGTCTCAAACAAAAATTTTTGCCCATGACACGATCACCTAGACGTTTCATCCAAATACTTTAAAACACCCTGTTTATGAATGGTATAGTGGATAACGTTTGGAACTTAAATGTTAGTGTATTCGAGCATGGACCGTGAAAACATGCAGTAGATGCGGAATAATCACGAAGGAGATATTAATCTAGTTTTGAACAGTGGATCAAATACGCAAAGAAGAAACTAAGGTGGGCACTTATTGTATTTTCGAAAGAAGAAGCGAGACTAATAAACAATAGGATAGAAACTTCCTGGCAGATTAAAACTGTGTGCCGGACCGAGACTCGATCTCGGGACCTTTGCCTTTCGCGGGCAAGTTCTGCAAGGTTCGCAGGAGAGCTTCTGTGAAGTTTGGAAGGTAGGAGACGATTTACTGGCGGAATTAAAGCTGTGAGGACGGGGCGTGAGTCGTGCTTGGGTAGCTCAGTTGGTAGAGCACTTTCCCGCGAAAGGCAAAGGTCCCGAATTCGAGTCTCGGTCCGGCACACAGTTTTAATCTGCCAAGAAGTTTCATAACAGCGCACACTCCGCTGTAGAGTGAAAATTTCAAACATCCCCCAGGCTGTGGCTAAGCCATGTCTCCGTAATATCCTTTCTTCCAGGAGTGCTAGTTCTGCAAGGTTCGCAGGAGAGCTTCTGTGAAGTCTGGAAGGTAGGAGACGAGGTACTAGCGGAATTAAAGCTGTGAGGACGGGGCGTGAGTCGTGCTTGGGTAGCTCAATTGGTTGACCACTTGTACGCTAAAACCAAAGGTCCCGAGTTCGAGTGTCGGTCCGGCACACAGTTTTAATCTGCCAGGAAGTTTCATATCAGCGCACACTCTGCTGTAGAGTGAAAATTTCATTCTAGAGTAGAACAGAAATGTGCTATTCGTGTTTGAGAGAACTGTATAATAGCCCAATTTGAGTAGTAGTTATGAAGAAAATAAAAGCTCTCCTAACAAAGTTAGGAACGAAGATGTTCGAATATTTTCAGATAAAAGATAGAAATCAATCATTTACTCAAACAAATAAAGAACAGAAGGAAACTCCTGTGAATAAATCGCTTGCTACAAACGGATAATTTATTACAGAAAAAAAGTAGCCAATGAAATTCATCACATTTACAAGTAAGTATGTACTGGAACATTTTACAAGGAACAGTCGATAGATCTGTTACTTGAAGGTACAGATTGTGTGTTTACCGACGATGACAATATACCGTTGCTGAGAACTTTTCTAGTGAAAAGCTGACTGACATTGTTAAAACGTCTCTGTTCAGTTAGATCCCAGATCCACATAGAATACCGGCGGAATTTTATTAAGATTTTGCAATCTAATCGGAGAAAAGCTGTCCGGTTTGATAAATGAGGTAGTCGATAGTACTTTAATACCACATCAGTTCAAAGAAGGAGTCATGTTATCTGTAAATAAAGAAAGAAAAACAAAGGAACTGAGCCAAATGAGACACATGTTGGTTTCAATTTACAAAAGAGCAGCACCAACATGAAGGACTGCATGACCACAATAATGCGGAATGTGTTACGAAGCGATCAAACTGCCCTACCTCGGCTCATGTAATATTATCAAAATTATCAACGAATACAGACACGTGATTTTTGAGCGGCTAGAGCTAACTGTTCCTTAGCGTTTATCGACACTGCACAAAACATTCTACCCCGTCAGTCTGGAGAACATTTTTTTAAAATAGTAAGAGACTTGATCACAGTTAAGAAAATTCGAATAACCGCCAATGCACCAGTGACATCGAATTTCTAAAGAACGGGCCCCAGATTAGCCCACTCTCCATGTTGCGGTATGTGACAGTGATGGAACCATTGATTGACAGCCTCAGAACTGAAAGATCTTAAGAAGACGACCATGAAAAGGTATCCAATTTATATGCATACAACTTAGAAGCTATAATTAGAAATGATGACGATCTTATACAATTAAATAATAGATTCCATTTTTAAATGCACTGCTGTAGATGCTGATGTAAACAGAAGAGAAATGTTGCTCTTCGGTATGAATTATTTTCAAAACTCAGGATCAGAATGGCCTAACGCTACGTATCTCCATAAATCAGTGGAAACAGCCTTTCATAAACGTTCTCCCAAGGCGTTCGGAACAAGTTGGAAGTAAATTCTTGGGTAAAACAGAAGTATAACGAAAGGAAACAAAAACTGTATATTGTCGAAGGAATTCTGTCTAAGTCAGTGTCTCCCTATACCTTTACTAATTGCCTAGTATATTAGAATAGTTATTTAACACATACCGATAAGAATAAAGTCAAAATGTGCTCTAGTACAACAGCCTTGTAGTACAATGAAGGAGGTTTGCATTAGGCCTCGTGGAGATTTAACGGAAAGCTGTGGACGAATTCATCTACAGGGCTCGGAAAACTCTCCAGGGATACCCTGGGAATACTACCACATTATTATTCAATACAACATAGTCTAGGAGACTTGATTCTCCTTAGACATTGGGGCTGCAAATTTTACCTTAAAACGTGCCGGTAGGTATATTTATTTTGTTGAAATAAAGTATACTCAGAAAACAAATAAGAATAAAAGGAATATAATCAAGGTATCTATCCATAAAGCATCATAAACTAACGAAACAAAGAACAGAATGGAGACAAATAATCTGCAAACAAATGTGAAAATGTATTGAATAACGTTAACAACAAAATTTAAACTATATCAATAAGGTCGAATTGATACAAGGTGGCGCAGTAATGTGGCCAATAAATGACAGGTTGCATTCCAGAATACGAAATGCAAGCGATATCGTCATGTATCTCAGATGTTGATTCGTTCATTCGTCAATATATCGATATGCGTGGAATTATTACACCAGTTAATGTATAAGAGTTATATGGTTCAAATAGCTCTGAGCACTATGGGACTCAACTGCTGAGGTCATTAGTCCCCTAGAACTTAGAACTAGTTAAACCTAACTAACCTAAGGACATCACAAACATCCATGCCCGAGGCAGGATTCGAACCTGCGACCGTAGCGGTTTCGCGGTTCCAGACTGCAGCGCCTTTAACCGCACGGCCACTTCGGCCGGCATAAGAGTTATAGCACAGTATGGAACGATATGAAGGAACACATACATTTATAACAAAAATGACAGGAGACACTTCACTTCGGCGGAAATGATTGGACCAAAAAGAACAACGTTATTACGCGGCTCTACAGCAACAGTGTTAATCATTTGAACTATAAACGACTGTTAAAAATAATATTTCATGAACAAGGAAGATCTCCAATTGAAGTAATATGAAGCTACCATTACTGTTGAACAATGAAGGACACCACGTGCTAATTAATTTTATGTGAATTTTGGCCGATAAATGTGTAAGTGACATGCAGTAGCGTTGAAACCAACCACTAAAAAGCTCAATCGAAAATAGATCTAAAATGCTTAGAATTTGTGAAATAACTTAGTTCTTGTGTAAATTATTTGTTTATTAATTAAAATGCGTTTCAAAATGTTGTTAAGTTGCCGACTACTGATCCCCGACCAGTCTCGGCATTTTTATCTGTCACTCATAGTTTCGTTCACACCTGGCAGTGTTTGTTAATGTGAAAACTGCCGAGTGTTGCTGTGGCTCTGATTCTACACTAAGCCATAAATCTCCCTGCAACATGCTGCGTAAGAATGTCAGAGCAAGGCAGGCGCAGACCACCTTCAACAAGCAGGAGACCTCCACCGTGGTGGCCCCAGACGACTTAAGTGGCGTTAATCGGACCAGGCGACAGCAGTGTCACCCTCTGCCTGTGGCGTCATTTGGATGCGGTATGGAGGGGCATGGGGGCGTCACACCGCTCTCCCTGTTGTCAAAACGTTCAAATGTGTGTGAAATCTTATGGGACTCAACTGCTAAGGTCATCAGTCCCTAAGCTTACACACTACTTAACCTAAATTATCCTAAGGACAAACACACACACTCATGCCCGAGGGAGGACTCCAACCTCCGCCGGGAGCAGCCGCACAGTCCATGACTGCAGCGCCTAGACCGCTCGGCTAATCCCGCGCGGCTCTCCCTGTTGTCGTCGCCTTTCTTGATCTTGCAGCCGCTACTTCTCATTCAAAGTCGCTCCTCAGCTGGCATCACGTGGCTGAGCGGACCTTCGAAATGAACACACTACGTATGCCGCGGTAGCAGTGTATACACTTTCATTGTTCCAAGGTTACCGGTTTCAACAGTATGCTGCCATCATCTCCTCTTATGGAACTTGATATAAAACTGCCACGTTACCTTGCATGAAGTCAAAGCATAAAAGGCACTCGTCACATATGCGTATCTTTATAAAATACATTTGATAAAATACACACAGCTGATGAAATGTTCGTACCATCCATGCATGGTGGCGGCGGATATGACTCTCACAAGCTTGCTACACACCAGTGGAGCTTGTTCCAGTCCACTCAGCGAAGCAAAACCCCTCGCAGTAAAGGGAATTGAAGCCAACATGGCAGTTGTTCAGATGGTTCAAATTGCTCTAAGCACTATGGGGCTTAACATCTGAGGTCATCAGTCCCCTAGACAGCCAGACACCCCTAGACTTAGAACTAGGTAAACCTAAGTAACCTAAGGACATCACGGACGTCCATGCCCGAGGCAGGATTCGAACCTGCGACCGTAGCAGCCGCGCGGTTCCGGACTGAAGCGCCTAGAACCGCTCGGCCACAGCGGCCAGCATGGTAGTTGTGCCCCCTGACGGCTCAGCTACGTAGGCACAGCCAGACACCTTTAATAAGACCATGACCACTAAAGTACTAAAGTTTGTAAACCAACCATCGGTAGATGACAGTTTTTTTTTTTAAAAAAAAAGGCGCCTAACAATAGCGCTACAAGAAATACCTTCCACCAGAGCCCGTAGCCCGCAACGTGGCTTCCGGAGTATAGATGTAGATGTTGGTCGTCGTCTCTTTCTTTCACTGATCCATCAACCATTCATTCACATAGCTAGTTGTTCCTCGGTATCGGAAGGCCATCGGTAGCTTCGAGAACATTTCATCATCATATCACAAGAATGAAATACTTACAACAGTGCAGTAACCTGGATTTCTTAACCAGTAATAATGCTACACACTAAGGCGATAAGTCGTGGGGTAGCGATTTGCACATATGCACATGGTGGTAGTATCACGTACACAAGGTATAAAAGGGCAGTGCATTGGTGGAGTTGTCATTTGTACTCAGGTGATACACGTGAAAAGATTTCCGACGTGATTATAACCGCGCGACAGGAATTTACCTACTTTGAATGCGGAATGGTATTTGGAGCTGCACGCATGGGACATTCCATTTTCGGCAGTCGCTAGGTAATTGAATATTCCGAGGTCCACAGTGACAAAGAGTGTGCTGAGAACACCTTATTTCAGGCATTGGTGTCATCATGGACAACGCAGTGGCTGAGGGCCTTCACTAAACGAGTGAGAGCAGCGGTGTTTGCTTAGAGACGTCAGTGTTAACAGACAAGCAGCACTGCATGGAATAACTGCAGAAATTAATGTGGGACGTACGACGGACGTATCCGTTACCAGTGTGCGGCGAAATTTGGCCTTAGTTGGCTATGGCAGCAGGCGACCGACGCGAATGTCTTTGCTAACGCGACATCACCTGCAGCTCCTCTCCTGGGCTTGTGACCATATCACTTGAACACTGGACGACTGGAAAACTGTGGCCTCATAAGATGAGTCCCGGTGTCAGTTGGTAAGAGCTGACGGTAAGGTTCGAGAGTGGCGCCATGCACCCAAGTTGTAAAGAAGGTACTGTGCAAGTTGGTTGTGTCTCCATAATGGTGTGGGAAGTTCATGCGTGGAATTAACTGGGTCCTCTGGTCCATCGGCTAGCTGGAGACCGTTTGCAACCATTCATGAACTTCATGTTTCCAAACGTTGATGCAATTTTTATGGATGACAATGCGCCATGTCATCGGGCCACAGTTGTTGGCGATTGGTTCCAGGAAAATTCTGGACAGTTCGAGCGAATGATTTGGCCAACAGATGGTCCGACATGAATCGCACAGAAGATTTATGGAACATAATCGAGAGGTCCGTAGTGCACAAAATCCTGCACCAGCAACACTTTCGCAGTTATGGACGGCTATAGAGGCAGCATGGCTCAATATTTCTGCAGGAGATTTCCAAAGACTCGTTGAATCCAATCCATGCCACGTCTAACTGCTGCACTATACAGGGAAAAAGGTGGGCCCACACGGTATTAGGAGCTATCCCATGACTTTTGTCACCACAGAGTAATTTTACTGTTCATTTGTTTCATTTTAAGAAATTAAAAATTAATGCCATTTAGTGTTAAGAATCAGCACGTTCTATGAACAGTAGCATCTTGACTTAAATTTGTGATATCATTTCGACCTTCGATCTGGGTGGCTGCATTGAAATTCCGAAAAGATTCGACGAGTGTCAATCTGATCTAGTGTCGAGACTACGCGGGAGTCCATTAGATATTTATACATGGGACGCCCCTGCAATCTCGACACTTCGCCAGAAGATGATGAGATTAACATTCATCGAAATGTTTCGGAATTTTAGCGTAGTCACCTGGATGGATGCCCGAGAAGATGCCGTCAGTAGTATACGACGGGAAAGTCTATAATCACCATTCACATGTTCGCTTGAATTAGCTTTCTACAAGGTTTTCTTCCTCACTTGGGCTGCGGACGCTACGACATTCACTCTTCGCATGCTCGTGGGTTGCTGACTCCTGCTCCACTTTGGTGCAGTCTCAAAGTCAGAGACCAAGCCCTTGGTAGTTTCCAAGCGCTACACAGAGTTCTCCTTATGAGGCATTTCCTACCGGCCAGCTCACACAGCAACTCACACGGACTATTACATGAAGAAAGGAGACAAGACAAGAGATCATTCAATGGAAACGAATAGGGTAGAGAATCAACTATGATCTTGTTGACCAACTCATTCCAACATTCACCCGGAAACAAAGAAAACTGTAACGAGACTTTCAACTTTCAAATAAGTATCTAGTATCGAAGACCATTTTGCCTCTTCGCTCGGTAGCTGTATAAGACACCTCACGTACGTCACAACCATTTCAAACCAAAGGTAGAGGTTGCCTATCACAAGAAGATAAATAGGAAGACTATCTTATTAGCAACAATGAATACAAATGTCCGACCACCTGGTTATGATTACACTATTTAGATCTTTTTGTATCATTAAATAATGTAAGCATAAAGGTCGCTTAAACATAACAGTTATATTGCCAGTGAGTAAATTACATGTAAATCTATATGTCTGAAATATGATTGTTTTGTAAGACACACTTATTCCATCTAGTGTTAAATCCATGCTACCTTGTATGGTGCTTCCGCATAGGGGCTTACTTTGGTGACTATGGCAGTCTGAAAATCTCGTACCAGCTGAGAACCACGGCCATTGGCTATTTACATCATCAACCATAATTCTCCTGCCACCCCATTCCACAAGTTCTGCATAAGTGAAAACATTCGCTCTAGTCGTTTTTGCCATGAATAACTTTCAAAAGAGATTAAAATAGTTCCAAACAGGTCGCTGGGCCAGTTGCGAAAGCCTTTTTCGCGTTTTTTTCTGTGAGACAATAAATTATTGCACGTTTGTTCGTTCTGCAGTGCCCATAACCGCTGCTCTCCGCCCCTCTCTCCCCTCTGTCTGTTCCCGTAAAAAAGAAAGAGACTCCGCGCTTCACTACAGTATCCACCGCAGCGTCCATAAAAATAAAACCAACAGTCGGTTTATTATTAATTTATAAAACACATCCTACAAATACGCTTTACATAGACAGTGAGACCCATATACTTAAGAAGTCGACTGATAGTAATCTATTTCATTACAATACCAAAAATTAATGTAAATTACCGGAGCACATCAAACAAAGGAAGTAATGAGTCTGGGAAACTGCATTAGAAGCCGAAAGGTTTCACTGTTTCTCCGTAACACAATTATACGCTATCAATTCTCAAACGTTCTGTATCCGTAGAACGAAAGCTACAACAGACAGTGTTTCACTTCTGTTGCAAAGCTGCACACGCAGGTGTTACAGAAAAGGTAATTGTAAAATATTTAAAAGACAGTCCTGATGAAACTCACTTATAGCTTCCGTTTTTCTATTATCATTTTAACAGGTTTTATTCTGAAATCCATGCTGGTATGTCTTAAAGGCTGTACGTGTTCATCAGTAGCATGGACTACGAACTAAGTTGTGGAAGAATACTGTTGACAACAAAACAAGTCTCATAAATTAGTAATCTCTGAAAAATTGAAAGTAAAGCAAGCGGGATTCCGGAAATTATACAAATGAAGTTCTTTGTTAACAAACTGGTGACTGTCAATGTAATTATCAGTGAAACAAGGGATTAGAGATTATTGTACCTGAAAAAACAGGAGGAAGTGGTACATTAACAGTATACAGAAACATATTACAGTAGCAAGGTATTAGTAGATCATATCATGTGTGAGGCTGAGGATAGGTCAGCAAACAACACGTGCATATTTCATCGTCGGAAGCTACAGAATATGGTTGCTGTAAATCAAAATGTACTGCACCGTTATTGTCATTCGCTGTTGAGGCAGTCAGTCCGAGTTTTATTGGTCTAAGTGATTTTTGTCTCACTTGCTATACCATCGGTCCAGGAGAAAAGATAACGTACAGTTTCCAAGAGCTTGCGTAAGTACAAATAACGCTTATTAAATCCGTAATCTGTCCACAGTGTTTATGATTTGCAGACCTCACACAACACTGAAAATGGCTTTTCTATAATGCCACTTTTTGGATTCGGAACAAGAGTAGGCTTCATCTAGCACCTTATTCTTCAAGTTCTCTTTCATTCTTAACCAGAATAACAAGTGCACAATGCGTAGAGCATTGCTGCTTTCTACTCCCTATACCAACAATTTTGAGTAAATATACGCAAAATTGAAACACATAATAGCAAGGTACGAGAATCTTTGGCTCTACGAAAGTCCCTTCTCAATCAAAGGCCCCGAACAACAACGATGCGGACTGTAATACCCTATATATTTTATGAGCTCAAAGAGTTTAAGAGAGTAAACAGTAGTTCAATAATCTCTATACAAATTCCTATTCGACAAAAGTAAATTTTCCATTTTATTTGAAATGAATTCATCTATATCAAAAGTTTTGTGTGTGTGTGGACATGGGGTAACTCGTTGATTCAGATTCCATATTAAACTGTTGAGTTCCAATAATCATCTAGGCAGTGTTTTTCAACCTGTGGGTCGCGACCCCCTGGGGTGTTGCAAAGCCTTGCTCAGGGGGTCGCGGTCACAGGAGAAAGCAGTTGCAGCATGGCTTCTAACGTATGTTTCATGACGATCATCTGCTATGGTATAAATGTCACACGTAAGGTTTTGTGAAAACTCCCTGCAAATTCCCTCACGTTCAGATCTGGTATTACGAATTTATAATAATGAATAAGAATTTAATTTAAACCTGTTGGAGGAGTTCAAATACGCAAACACTTGCAGCAGCGAGAAGCAACACGATGTCTATCGATCTCATCCCACTTCTGCAGAATGGAACTGCAGCGGCGAGGGGCGCTAAATCTTGTACGGACAATATTTACCTCTGAGAGGTTTGCAGGGCGAGGGAAAGGACCACATCGTCATAAAGTCTATTTCTTTCGATTTTGATTCGTTTCCGCCACTGCCACTTGTACCAAACGTGGAGGGCTGCACAGGTCTTTTAAGAAACTTGTCCATTTTATGCTCGATCAGAGCGAAGCGCGAAGACTGTATTCACGTCTGTACTTGCTGGGGTACTCGTACAACTGATTGAAGTGACCGAAAACGCGCGACTATGCCCCCGCTGACCCCTTCTCACCCCCACGCCTGTACTGCAGCAAAGATTATAATTCTTTCTCTGCCCACAAAGCACTGCGACCTCTTTTCACATTGCACTTGATTTCTCTATCAGTATAGTATCAATAGAAAGAAAATTAAATACTTTGCCTCTGAAATCGCTGACATACTTCTATTATGGTTCTGAGGATCGCCAGAATATTTTTACTTGGAAAGGGGTCGCGTATTCAAAAAGGATGAAAAACACCGGTCTATGCGATTTCATTTATTTCTTGGGAGGACGTGGGGACATATGACCCTATAAACGCAGTGGAGGAATGAGACGCGGCATTCTGAATATATTAAAACTATTACTTGTAATTCTGTCCCATACGTGGTGAAAAAAGCCTTTTATATACGGTGACTAGTTTCGGACATGACGTTCATTATCAAACCATCGCCTTCATCGTAGTATTGAGACGTAATACAACCAGCACATTTGCAAACAGCCGCAATCGGAAATCGTGAGTGACATGTACAAACTCGGCACCAATTGTTCTGGTGCTGTAGGGCAAGTATCATTAATAATACACTGTAGATGATTTTGTACATGTTACTCATGCTTGCCGATTATGGCTGTTTGCAAATATACTGATTGTATTATGTGTCAATACTGGCGATAAAGGCGATGGTTTGATAATGGACATCAAGTCCAAAACTAGTCGACGCAAATAAAGGCTTTTCCTCACCGTAACTTCGACAGAATTACAAAGAATAGTCTTAATAAAAGTATTTTTCTGACCCATTTTTCCTGCATCACGCAGGTGATTCATAAAAACGCTAGAAAAGTTTATGACTATATTCATTTAAGCGAACGGGAGTTCCATGAATCACTAACAACAATATATGGAACTTACAGCTACGCATATTTCTCCGAAATAGATAAGAATTTCGGCAGCTAATGAAGTTGTTGAGTATACGTGATAATTAGCTACAGAGCTTGAAAACATAGTAAAACTAGCCCCAGCCTCGCGGGATTAGCCGAGCGGTCTGGGGCGCTGCAGTCATGGACTGTGCGGCTGGTCCCGGCGGAGGTTCGAGTCCTCCCTCGGGCAAGGGTGTGTGTGTTTGTCCTTAGGATAATTTAGGTTAAGTAGTGTGTAAGCTTAGGGACTGATGACCTCAGCAGTTAAGTCCCATAAGATTTCACACACATTTGAACATTTTTTGGAAAACTGGCCCATACGTGTATTTTGCCTTTGAATCCGAATAGGATGTGATACACGTCAAGGAAGGACAACTTGGAGACCACTGTTTAAGTATTTGTGTAGGAATTTTGAACGCGTGCATGTTTGTGTGTGTGTGTGGGGGGGGGGGGGGGGGGTATGGAGAGGGAGGATGGACAGTAGGGAGGGGCGAAAGGCAGAGTACCAAGCGATGAACGGACGAGGGATTTCCCATCCCGCTCCCCCTTCGGAGTGGGAGTGTGAGAGGCGGAGGGGACTGTTAAGAGTATAACATGCCGTGTTATCTAGGCCATTAACCACGTGATATCTACCAAACACTCGCAATGTGACCGCAATCCTCTGCATAAAGTGCGATCTACGTAGTCTGCTATTGCTTCCATAAAAGCAAAAATCGGCTTACGTAGTGAACTTTAGTGTTTTCCTGGTGATTGACGAGCTTTCAGAACCGTAACCGGCCTTGGTTACCACTGATATTTTCGGCTGCATTCCTTTCAGTCATCTTCAGAATGAGTCGAAGATTATGACTATGAAGCAGAAGTTAATATATAATACGCGGGAAAAAGTGCATTCAGTTGCCTAGTAACAGTCGTTATTTGGATGTTACTATCGAAATTCGCTGCTCTAATCTTCGGAATTATTTAGGTTTAATTCTGCGTAGAAGTAATTGAGTACGCATCGTTTGCAGGCACAGTCCCCTAGTCAGTTCTCATCGATTCCGAAAAAGTGGGTGATGTTGCTTCAATAAGCGGCATTTCATCACTCGTATCCAATTTCTAGGGTTTTAGGATTTCGATCCCATCAGTAGCACACGGTGTATGGTAGGATACGTGCCGAGGATGGAATATTGGAGTCGGGGTGCCACCCCTATATGAACATTTCTGCAGTCCCGCAACTATCACTGGCATGAACATTTAGAAATCCGTACCGGAAGAATTACGCGAAACTGAACAGGCTGCCAGTGAACCAGTGTTCGTCGCACAGGTCAATGTCACGCCATGTGATTCTACGATCGGCAAGATCGGCCCAAGCCGAGAAGAACAACTGCGCTAAACCGCTACTCCGTACGATGCTCAACAATCATCCATGATTTCGCCAACTATTGAGACACAGAGACACGATTTTGTCATTAGTCTACTGACTGGTTTGATGCGGCCCGCCACGAATTCCTTTCCTGTGCTAAGCTCTTCATCTCAGGGTAGCACTTGCAACCTACGTCCTCAATTATTTGCTTGACGTATTCCAATCTCTGTCTTCCTCTGGAGTTTTTGCCCTCTACAGCTCCCTCTAGTATCATTGAAGTCATTCCCTCATGTCTTAGCAGATGTCCTATCATCCTGTCCCTTCTCCTTATCAGTGTTTTCCACATATTCCTTTTCTCTCCGATTCTGCGTAGAACCTCGCCATTCCTTACCTTATCAGTCCACCTAGTTTTCAACATTCGTCTATAGCACCACATCTCAAATGCTTAGATTCTCTTCTGTTCCGGTTTTCCCACAGTCCATGTTTCACTACCATACAATGCTGTACTCAAAAATGGTTCAAATGGCTCTGAGCACTATGGGACTTAACATCCATGGTCATCAGTCCCCTAGAACTTAGAACTACTTAAAGCTAACTAACCTAAGGACAGCACACAACACCCAGCCATCACGAGGCAGAGAAAATCCCTGACCTCGCCGGGAATCGAACCCGGGAACCCGGGCGTGCTGTACTTCAGACGTACATCCTCAGAAATTTCTTCCTCAAATTAAGGCCGGTATTTGATATTAGTACACATATCTTGGCCAGAAATGCCTTTTTTACCATAGCGAGTCTGCTTTTGATGTCCTCCTTTCTCCGTCCGTCATTGGTTATTTTACTGCCTAGGTAGCAGAATTCCTTAACTTCATTGACTTCGTGACCATCAATCCTGATGTTAAGTTTCTCGCTGTTCTCATTTCTACTACTTCTCATTACCTTCGTCTTTCTCCGATTTACTCTCAAACCATACTGTGTACTCATTAGACTGTTCATTCCGTTCAGCGGATCATTTAATTCTTCTTCACTTTCACTTAGGATAGCAATATCATCAGCGAATCGTATCATTGATATCCTTTCACCTTGTATTTTAATTCCACTCCTGAACCTTTCTTGTATTTCCATCATTGCTTCCTCGATGTACAGATTGAAGAGTAGGGGCGAAAGGCTACAGCCTTGTCTTACACCCTTCTTAATACGAGCACTTCGTTCTTGATCGTCCACTCTTATTACTCCCCCTTGGTTGTTGTACATATTGTATATGACCCGTCTCTCCCTATAGCTTACCCCTACTTTTTTCAGAATCTCGAACAGCTTGGACCATTTTATATTGTCGAACGCTTTTTCCAGGTCGACAAATCCTATGAAAGTGTCTTGATTTTTCTTTAGCCTTGCTTCCATTATTAGCCGTAACGCCAGAATTGCCTCTCTCGTCCCTTTACTTTTCCTAAAGCCAAACTGATCGTCACCTCGCGCATTCTCAATTTTCTTTTCCATTCTTCTGTATATTATTCTTGTAAGCAGCTTCGATGCATGAGCTGTTAAGCTGATTGTGAGACAATTCTCACACTTGTCAGCTCTTGCCGTCTTCGGAATTGTGTGGATGATGCTTTTCCGAAAGTCAGATGGTATGTCGCCAGACTCATATATTCTACACACCAACGTGAATAGTCGTTTTGTTGTCACTTCCGCCAATGATTTTAGAAATTCTGATGGAATGTTATCTATCCCCTCTGCCTTATTTGACCGTAAGTCCTCCAAATCTCTTTTAAATTCCGATTCTAATACTGGATCCTCTATCTCTTCTAAATCGACTCCTGTTTCTTCTTCTATCACATCAGACAAATCTTCACCCACATGAGGCTTTGAATGTATTCTTTCCACCTATCTGGTCTCTCCTCTGTATTTAACAGTGGAATTCCCGTTGCACTCTTAATGTTACCACCGTTGCTTTTAATGCCACCAAAGGTTGTTTTGACTTTCATGTATGCTGAGTCTGTCCTTCCGACAAACATATCTTTTTCGATGTCTTCAAATTTTTCCTGCAGCCATTTCGTCTTAGCTTCCCTGCACTTCCTATTTATTTCATTCCTCAGTGACTTGTATTTCTGTATTCCTGATTTTTCCGGAACATGTTTATACTTCCTCCTTTCATCAATCAACTGAAGTATTTCTTCTGTTACCCATGGTTTCTTCGCAGCTACCTTCTTTGTACCTATGTTTTCCTTCCCAACTTCTGTGATGGCCCTTTTTAGAGATGTACATTCCTCTTCAACTGTACTGCCTACTGCGCTATTCCTTACAGCGTACCACCTGTTAATGATTCTGCATGCGCCACGATCACCACCCGAGCTGATGGATCACTTACAGTCATACCATTTCACTGCTTACCGAGATCGGTCATATCATTTTAATTTTATGCTTAGGGCTTGATGGCCGTAAGGCGCGATTGTAATCTAGCAATTCAAAGAGTGTACTGAGCTGGCCTACATTTACAACGTTAATCACATTAAAATGGCCATTACTTATATCGTTAATCACATTAAAATCTAATCACCTTAAAACTGACCGGAGAGCAAAGTTCAGTCTTCAGGGTCAAAGAATTACCAATAATCAGAACATGAACTATAAGGTGTCCACTAAGTATTTTTTGAACCGTTAATATTGGGGAAACCATCGTTATAGCTTGATTCAATTGAGTCAATGTCGTGTGAAATCTTAAAAAGAATACCACACACAAAATTTTGTCAGTTGCGCAATGGAAATTTACCTAATGATTCATACATGGTGGTCCAGGGAATGGATTATATCAAACCTTCAATAATAATTTCTCAAATAAGGAGTGCTACTGTTAGTGACCGCACTGGGGATGTAGGAAGATGGCAGAGTGCACATGGGGGAAAACAAAAATCGTGTTATGTTCTATGCCAAACATTTATTAGCTCAGTAAGCTCTCTTTCTTAGCTTTCTCGTCATGTACCAAAAACAAAATAGATTTGTTGATATGGTTCCTTAAAGCATTGTGGTTTAACTAGAAAATATCATCGTCAGCAGGGATCTTTGCCCAGAGTAAATGATTTGTGGATGCACTTTGGGATGTAATAAGCTCTAACATCTACAAAACAGCCAAGCATTTATACCAGCTAAAAGGAACTACGAGAGGAAGATACGTAGAATATTAGCAACATCATTACAGGTGGATCAAAAGGAGCCCAGAAACTAAGTTCACAATACTGGATAAAATTCCGACAATTCTGACAAATCCTAAACTATTAACATTTCCCCTGGCTTTCAAGAATTCGTAATGATCAAGAATTTGCGTGGAAGACAATGGTATGGCATTATTGTGTATGATCCGTCACTTTAAGTTCGATCCGTCAAAGTCATAGGAAAACTGGTAAAAATCGGCACACACTAATCGATACAGATGTTGGTTTTACTCAGCTACGAATGCTCTGATTTAATTGTTTTCACGAGGACTTAGTCGATGAGATTATCCTCATACTTTTCAGACAGAAACGCAAGAGATCTTAGAAAAATCATGGCTTTACACGTTACGAAAGACCGTTTATTCTCTTGGTGCTTAAATTTAAATGACGCAATGATGACCTACATTGAATTACGAAATAACTAACGGATCCTACCAAAAAGGACTTACACTGTGTGAGCGCGTACATTCAAGCCTTAAACACAACGCCGACACAGTAAGAGCATTGTGTTCCAACTTTTTATAAGTCTACGTTAGCCGCCGTGTGACCAGCTCGTTTCAACAGAGTGGCGACTTCAGCCACCCATTCGGCGAAACGCTCATGAGGCGCCAGCCGCTTACCCAGTGGGGTGGGGGCCAGCAAACGGCCTTGTTCCCAATGAAGTTTGCTGGAGAAAGTCTGAAGACAGAAATCGGTGGAAACTTCCTCAGCTTCCTGCGTGGGTTTTCCCGTGACCAGTCGTAAGCCGTACTTCTAAAATAAGCAGGACGTATGTTGTCCCTGGCCGCCTCATGCCACAAGCCAGGTTTTAAAACAAAATTCAACGGAAAGTTACTATCATACAGTAAGAAAAGATAAGACAAAACTACGTTGATTCTCCATTTACAAGTGCACATCGAATTACTTGCTCATCCACAGGTTATAGAGCTTATCCATTATGGTGACTAAGGTTGCTGATGTGAACTAGAGAAAAATAAAATATGTAAACGGTGGTTCCCAACGCAATTCTCTTACTATGGAGAGAGAATTGCACAGGTTGCTGATGTGAACTAGAGAAAAATAAAATATATAAACGATAGTTCCCCATGCAGTCCTCTTCGTAGCTGTCTAGAGTAATCTACAAGAACAACTGAAAGTAAATTAAATATTCCAGATAACAATTACATGGAAGGGGGTTAGACACGACCATTTCAGAACAAACAAAGGTAGGTGAGCTTTATATAGATTAATTTGTCTTCATTGGTGGCTCGGCTGAACTGTAGATGTTAAATCAGTCGTATTAAATGATGTACGGCAGGAAATTTTCGAAAATACCCAGCCAACTTATACAGTTTTCGATGACAAAAGCTCTTGCTATAGCATGGTATAGCTATTCTTAATCTTATCGGAGACCGAAACCTGATTTTGTTGAACGACATTTCACCCACGACAGAACCTTCTCCTTACCAAATAACCTCAACTGATGATCTGTCTGTCCTTCATCTTTCACTCTGATATGTGACTGTAAAGTCAGCACAGACCCCTTGGGATGATATCGTAATCCCATTTTGATCACTTTGACAACAAGAGCTTGTTCACGCACTAGATATTATAGGTCAATTGCGCTAAGCTCTTGATTGAGCAAAACTCTGGAATGGATTGTTAAATAACAACTGGAATGTTAAATAACAACTGGCTTCAGAAAATAAACAGGGATTTATGACAATCATGTGACGTTAACGACGGACATTTTGCACACATCTTGTGCCACAGCTTACTCAGCAAAGTCTTCTTCGTTATTGGGTATGATAACATCCGAAAGTTACATACTAATGCGTAAGTTGCGTGCTTTTATAAATCCACATACTTTGAACGTAGATATCTGTGGACTGCATCGCAACCATTGGAACTGCATTTATTTGAACACTTGAATGGCGGCCCCACGCCAGATGTAAAAGTGGCAGCCCATAGCCAAATATTGTGTACCATACATATGTTTCCTAATGTTTGCTGTTTATGCAAAAACTTGTACAATAGCTTGCTCTACGGGAAAAAATTCGGAGACATACGACGTAAGTAAACTGGACTGCGCGACGGCTGACGTGGTACGTCTACATCAACCACCTTCTTCATTACGTTGGCCAATTCTTGCTGTGGCCTACAACCCGCTATAATCCTCACCGTATCGATGGATAAGAAGATTGGGATGCTGTGTTTTACCTCAATGCCACCTAGTAAGCAGTAAATTAGACAAAATACGTCCATTCATCCTCTGTGTGGGTCGTGGCAGCATTTTCAGCACACTGAGGTCGCAATTCGTCTTTTTGCCTCTTAAAGTTGGTAAGTTCTCGTACCAACGGAAGGCGATATGTCAGTTATGGGGCAGGATTAGGCACGTTTTCAGTGAAATCACGGAATATCTTGCTTTAAATCATGCTCTGGCATTCGATGGATTAACCATGATTGATTTATTTTGGTTCTTGCATGTGTTTTCCTTATACCACCTGAGCGATGCAGTCATCCTGTCCCAAGCGAAACCACATACTTCATTTACTTGAGTTCGTTACCAGCCTATATTGTTCACTTCCCTGCTTACTTTGCCAATAAGTTGCTAGCAACTGTATAATTATACTGATATCACGTTACGATTTGTACTGATCTCCAATGTATGAGTGAAGTTTTACGTTTGTTTGTCATGTACTGTTCCTCGACTGAAATACACTCCTGGAAATTGAAATAAGAACACCGTGAATTCATTGTCCTAGGAAGGGGAAACTTTATTGACACATTCCTGGGGTCAGATACATCACATGATCACACTGACAGAACCACAGGCACATAGACACAGGCAACAGAGCATGCACAATGTCGGCACTAGTACAGTGTATATCCACCTTTCGCAGCAATGCAGGCTGCTATTCTCCCATGGAGACGATCGTAGAGATGCTGGATGTAGTCCTGTGGAACGGCTTGCCATGCCATTTCCACCTGGCGCCTCAGTTGGACCAGCGTTCGTGCTGGACGTGCAGACCCCGTGAGACGACGCTTCATCCAGTCCCAAACATGCTCAATGGGGGACAGATCCGGAGATCTTGCTGGCCAGGGTAGTTGACTTACACCTTCTAGAGCACGCTGGGTGGCACGGGATACATGCGGACGTGCATTGTCCTGTTGGAACAGCAAGTTCCCTTGGCGGTCTAGCAATGGTAGAACGATGGGTTCGATGACGGTTTGGATGTACCGTGCACTATTCAGTGTCCCCTCGACGATCACCAGATGTGTACGGCCAGTGTAGGAGATCGCTCCCCGCACCATGATGCCGGGTGTTGGCCCTGTGTGCCTCGGTCGTATGCAGTCCTGATTGTGGCGCTCACCTGCACGGCGCCAAACACGCATACGACCATCATTGGCACCAAGGCAGAAGCGACTCTCATCGCTGAAGACGACACGTCTCCATTCGTCCCTCCATTCACGCCTATCGCGACACCACTGGAGGCGGGCTGCACGATGTTGGGGCGTGAGCGGAAGACGGCCTAACGGTGTGCGGGACCGTAGCCCAGCTTCATGGAGACGGTTGCGAATGGTCCTCGCCGATACCCCAGGAGCAACAGTGTCCCTAATTTGCTGGGAAGTGGCGGTGCGGTCCCCTACGGCACTGCGTAGGATCCTACGGTCTTGGCGTGCATCCGTGCGTCGCTGCGGTCCGGTCCCAGGTCGACGGGCACGTGCACCTTCCGCCGACCACTGGCGACAACATCGATGTACTGTGGAGACCTCACGCCCCACGTGTTGAGCAATTCGGCGGTACGTCCACCCGGCCTCCCGCATGCCCACTATACGCCCTCGCTCAAAGTCCGTCAACTGCACATACGGTTCACGTCCACGCTATCGCGGCATGCTACCAGTGTTAAAGGCTGCGATGGAGCTCCGTATGCCACGGCAAACTGGCTGACACTGACGGCGGCGGTGCACAAATGCTGCGCAGCTAGCGCCATTCGACGGCCAACACCGCGGTTCCTGGTGTGTCCGCTGTGCCGTGCGTGTGATCATTGCTTGTACAGCCCTCTCGCAGTGTCCGGAGCAAGTATGGTGGGTCTGACACACCGGTGTCAATGTGTTCTTTTTTCCATTTCCAGGAGTGTATTTTGTAATAAACAACGGCCTATGTTACCGCCCCTTCACTTCGGTACTTAGAGATGAAGCCCTTGATCCTACTTAGCACTATTAACTTCAACAAGAATCACACCCTCGATTGACTTGCCAGGGCCACCCATTCTCTTTCCGTTTCCTTTGCGCGCAATAACGTAGGAGGGGGGGAGTAAGCTCTACAATCGAATGGGTTCATTCGATTCAGATCAAAGCCACTGTTTGTGTTTAGTAGTAACCCAGTGGCGTCTTGCAAAGTCTTTGCATCGTCTGCAGAGGTTATATGTCTCAGAGTTTCTCTCTAAAGGAGGCACCACTGGTTTGATTCTTAGGCTAAAAATGGTTCAAATGGCTCTGAGCACTATGGGACTCAACTGCTGAGGTCATTAGTCCCCTAGAACTTAGAACTAGTTAAACCTAACTAACCTAAGGACATCACAAACATCCATGCCTGAGGCAGGATTCGAACCTGCGACCGGAGCGGTCTTGCGGTTCTAGACTGCAGCGCCTTTAACCGCACGGCCACTTCGGCCGGCCGATTCTTAGGCTAACACAGTTCTTACTCCAGTGTGTATTCTTAAACTTTTGGACTGCACTATAACTTTCTGTGATATCCTGCAATAACGGAGAGAATAAAGTCGATAACCAAAGCAGCGAGGAACACAAATGTGCACTTTTGCACTAACGTATAAAACCAGCATCAAACTTTACGGATTACCGTTGAGAAAGAGGTGTCCACTGGAATCCCCGACAAAGACCGCTAAACGGCGCTCATGCCGCGTTTCTCCCTGCACTGTTATGACCGCCTCATATGCGTTATCTTTTATTGCAGATGATTTTCTTCCTTACGATATTTTATGTCTACTTTGTTATCCGTCTATTCAGTACGTATTCAGAAACTTTATTTGACAATAAAGTACATCGAGAAATCTGTTAATAATGAAATTTAATACAATGAAATTTAATTTAATTTCAATTTCCTATGGAGTATAACAATGAATAGCAAAAACGTCGTATTCGAATGGAAGACCCTTAAGTGAAATTCTGAGTTTTCCGAGGATAACCAGTTGCTGGCATGGACTTTCATTAGTTATGGTTTCTTGGTTGATTCGGGGGAGGGGACCAAACAGCGAGGTCATCAAAATGTTCAAATGCGTGTGAATTCCTAAGAGACCAAACTGCTGAGCTCATTGGTCCTTAGACTTACACACTACTTAAACTAACTTATGCTAAGAACAACACACACACCCATGCCCGAGGGAGGACTCGAACCTCCGGCGGGAGGGGCTGAGCAATCCGTGACATGGCGCCTCAAAGCTCGCGGCCACTCCGCGCGGCGCGAGGTCATCGGTCCCACTGTATTAGGGAAGGATGGGGAAGGAAGTCGCCCGTGCCCCTTCAAAGGAAACATCCCGGCATTTGCCTGAAGTGATTTAGGGAAATCACGGAGAATTTGAATCAGGATGGCCGGACGCGGGTTTGAACCATTGTCCCCCCAGATGCGACTGCAGTGTGCTAACCACTGCGCCACCTCGCTCGGTCATTAGTTATGTAACTGCCGTATGGACGCATAATGGACACCACAATGCAAGGCGTTTAACACGTCAGTGGCAGTTAAATTTCGTCGTACAGAACGCCTAACAACACTGAACACTTCGAACGACACTTCATTGTGTATCTGTCCGGAAAGGCACTTCAACGTAAATCAATACATAGAGCAGCTGCGAGTAAGGCATGACACACCTCCAGTGAAAATGCACAGTAAGAACCAAAACTGTCTGAACGGCAGAGTTCCGCTTACTATGCGGAATCAGCGAACACCTGTGGCTTATTAAAAAACTGTCTTGAGTAGTTAAAACTATAAGGAACAAAACTTATTTTCGTGGTGACTACTAAGAGGAAAGACCTCTGCAAAACGGTACTATCATCCCCTTAACAGCTTACGTTCATCTACGCCTATATTATTCTTACAGGAAAGACCTCTGCGAAACGGCACTATCATCCCCTTAACAGCTTACGTTCGTCTACGTCTATATTATTCTTACCTAGTACTTATTGTTGAACTCTTTACTCCTGTACCTGCATCTGCACTCGGCCAGTCACATACGATGTATCACAGGAAAATTGGAAATTTGTGGTAAGTTCCTATGGGACCAAACTGCTGAGGTCATCGGTCCCTAGGCTTAGGCACTACTTAATCTAACTTAAACTAACTTACGCCAAGGACAACACACACACCCATGCCCGAGGGGGGACTCGAACCTCCGATGGGGGCAGCCGCGCGGATACCCCACGCGGCTGCATGGCAGAGAGTAGGTAGTGCACCAGTACTATTTTCTCCCCTTCCTCTTCCGTACGCGGGCGGTCCGAGTAAGACTGACGGTACCCTTATGTATTGGCCCGTGTTTCTTTAATTTTTTTCTTCTTGGTCATTAAGCAAGCTATACACTATCCGATCAGATGCATCCAGACAACTTCCTTTTGTGTCCCATCAACTGATGTTAGTGGGGTTCTTTGTCGGCGCGTTTCATCATTGTGGCATGAGGCTTGGTCCTCTCTCCATGAAAATAAGCTTAGGGCCATCAAACCGATCCCAACGGCTTGGACGATCTCCTCACGTCCTTCCCGGCGAGAGGAGGTCATTTTGGCCAGGTTGCGGATTGGGCATTGCCGATTTAGCCACCGCTACCTGTTGACCAGTGATCCCGCCCCGCAGTGCCCCTATGGTCATCCGTTGACGGTGCGCCATGTTTTATTGTCCTGTCCCCGTTTTATTCACTCTCGTGTTGTCCTATGCCTGCCGTCTACCTTATAGGAACTTGGGCGCTAACGACCTTAGTAGTTGAGCACCCTGGAAAAAAAAAACCTCAAGTAAGGGCGGAACTGACCGCGAGATGTCACGAGAGGCGGACCCGCCAGTGTAAAAGGATAAAAGGAGGTGGGGAGTGTTGTGTTGTCAGTAGAAAAGCAGCGACAGGATGGGTCAGTCTGGAGACGTCAATGACTTCCAGCGTGGACCAGTTGCTGGATGTGTCCTGCGGAACAAATTCATCAGATTCGTTTCAACCTTCATAAAACTGATCAAGTCGACTTTGTTGACGTGACTGTGAAATGGTAATAACGCAAAGGAACAGACGCAGCGAAACCAAGAACAGGTAGATCTCATTTGCTGATGGAGAGGGACCGCCGGTCATTGCGGTGAGTGGTTGTAAAATATCGCAAGTAATCAGCAGAAAGAATCACTCGTGATTTCCAAAGTGCTAGCAGCAGTAAGGCTAGCACAATGACTCTGCGTATACCCCTGCCAGATTAGGAAAAATGAGGGATATAATTTATAATTTTTGAAACTTTTTCACAAACATTTCTAGAGGCAGTAGTTGTAAGAAACAGAAAAGTACCCTCCCCTTGCCTATGAGCATCCCTACCCACCCCCATCCTTAATTCAATTTTGTTACCTTTTTATTTCAATTTTTTTACAAAAATATTCATTTTTCGAAGACATTTATTATGACAAAAATATTGCGAATGAAATTCTTCTACTCACAGAAGATTATATGCGTGTTTTAATCAAGATAACCAGCTTTCGAGACATTCTATCTGGATTAAAAATCCATTTGCCTTTGAATGTGGCATAATTTTCAATATCGGTTTTAATTCAGTTAAATCTTTCTTCTGTTTCCCCACAACTACTTGCCTTTGATACACGCAGAAACATACACGTAGCTCATAAATGTTAGTACTAAAATTTGAATGTAAAAAAAGGGAGAGACGCACACAGACGGAGAGAAAGAGAGGGAGAGAGAAAAACTCCTTTTAAAACAGAAATTTATTGATTCAGAACAATTCTGCTATACAGTTTTTTGCACCTTAATATTTATATTGGAATCTACACTACTGGCCATTAAAATTGCTACACCAACAAGAAATGCAGATGATAAACGGGCATTCATTGGACAAATATATTATACTACAACTGACATCTGATTACATTTTCACGCAATTTGGGTGCATAGATCCTGAGAAATCAGTACCCAGAACCACCACCTCCGTCCGTAATAACGGCCTTGATACGCCTGGGCATTGAGTCAAACAGAGCTTGGATAGCGTGTACAGGTACAGCTGCCCATGCAGCTTCAACCACGATACCACAGTTCATCAAGAGTAATGACTAGCGTATTGTAACGACCCAGTAGCTCGGCCACCATTGACCAGACGTTTTCAATTGGTGAGAGATATGGAGAATGTGCTGGCCAGGGCAGCAGTCGAAAATTTTCTGTATCCAGAAAGGCCCGTACAGGACCTGCAATATGCGGTCGTGCATTATCCTGTTGAAATGTAGGGTTTCGCAGAGATCGAATGAAGGGTAGAGCCACGGGTCGTAAAGCATCTGAAATGTAACGTCCACTGTTCAAAGTGCCGTCAATGCGAACAAGAGGTGACCGAGACGTGTAACCAATGGCTCCCCTTACCATCACGCCGGGTGATACGCCAGTATGGCGATGGCGAATACACGGTTCCAATGTGCGTTCACTGCGATGTCGCCAAACACGGATGCGACCATCATGATCCTGTAAAAAGGACCTAGATTCATCCGAAAAAATGACGTTTTGCCATTCGTGCACCCAGGTTAGTCGTTGAGTACACCATCCCAGGCACTCCTGTCTCTGATGCAGCGTCAAGGGTAACCGCAGCCGCGGTCTCCGAACTGATAGTCAATTCTTGCGCAAACGTCGTCGAACTATTCGTGCAGATGGTTGTTGTCTTGCAAACGTCCCCATCTGTTGACTCAGGGATCGAGACGTGGCTGCACGATGCGTTACAGATATGCGGATAAGATGCCTGTCATCTCGACTGCTAGTGATACGAGGCCGTTGGGATCCAGAACGGCGTTCCGTATTACCCTCCTGAACCCACCGATTCCATATTCTGCTAACAGTCATTGGATCTCGACCAACGCGAGAAGCAATGTCGCGATACGATAAACCGCAATCGCGATAGGCTACAATCCGACCTTTATCAAAGTCGGAAACGTGATGGTACGCATTTCTCCTCCTTACACGAGGCATCACAATAACGTTTCACCAGACAACGCCGATCAACTGCTGTTTGTGTGTGAGAAATCGGTTGGAAACTTTCATCATGTCAGCACGTTGTAGGTGTCGCCACCGGCGCCAACCTTGTGTGACTGCTCTGAAAATCTATTCATTTGCATATCACAGCACCTTCTTCCTGTCGCTTAAATTCCGCGTCTGTAGCACGTCATCTTCGTGGTGTAGCAATTTTAATGGCCAGTAGTATAAATTATGTGCCACGAGAATTAAGAATTGTTACGGAATTAATCAACAATTACCGGTTTTATAAGACATTTACAATCATATATACAACAACTACACAACTAAAATACCACATTTGTGTCGTCGACAGATTTTACAAATTGTCTTGCAGCGTAAGTCAACCTTCACGCCCTTGTTTATTCGAGGCATGCTACCACGGGATGATAGATCTGCAACTGTCCAGTACTGAGGGAATTGGATAATTTTTTGCTTCTTCCGTCTCAGTGTCGTTGATATGAAATGCAACTGTAGTGCTTACCGGTTTCGGACTGACACGCCCATTCTCAAACCATACACCCTGCTATTAATCGTAATTAATCATACAATATGGTCTCAAAAGCCATGAATAGCTTCTGTACAGCAAAGTATACAGTGGGCAACAAGTACCCTCGTTGATTTTAGCCTATGTGTCCGTTGTAGCAGATTGTGTCAGTCAGTTGCGGCGAAAGATCGGAGCGTCATCGAACTATAGGAATTGAAGCGGGCATATTTCCCGATGTCCTACAAGAAATTTCGCATATTATCGTCCGGAAGTGACAGAGAAAAAATGTTTTGCATTATTTATTGAACGCCCCTCCTTTGTACACGTAAGTAAAATTTCGTTATTTGCTGTCGATGATAGAGGTGCAATTCGATGATCTTAGCCTTCTTACAGATTGGAATGACCTGCACTCCCCCCCCCCCCCCCCCCCCCCCACGCACCGCCCGTCGCCTAGTAAGCTGCGTTGTCCCAACAGCCTCCGGTGAACTAATGCTAATAGAGGGGCTATTTCCTCCGTAAATTCAATACAGAAGCTAATGGACAAGCCAGCAGATCCTGTGGCCTTCCTTTTTCTGAGAATAAACTTTGTTTGTGTGAGTATATAGGAGACAGTGTAATTTTGTGGCCTGCGATATAGTGCCTCCCAGGAATCGACGGACTACTCCTCGTAACTCACCTCTTGATAACTGAGCACTGGCGAAACGCCAGAACGTTGAGCCTATAATCCGTGGGAGGGTCGGGACCAGTTATTGATTCTCCTCCTCTTGGCTTTGCATCATTATTACTGGTGGAACGACATCCAAAGACGCCTATCGATTCTATGTTATCTACGGAGCTCTCAAAACATCAGTGTTCTTCAGAAGTTCCCGAGCTACAAGCCTACTGCTGTCCGTAGAATACGGAAGGAACGAAGGAAGATTAGAGTGTAATGTTTCTTGTACGTCATTAGAGAAAGAGAGAAAAGATCGCGCTGCGGTAGAGGTAGGCTGAGGAAGAAAATCAGATCGCTGGACGAGGATCTGAACCGTCGTCCTTCGGAATGGGAGTGCACTTCTCACCACTGCACCATATCGCTCAGTTTTATCCCCAAGAGGCAGTACTTACAAGATTCGCTAGACTCACAGAGCACTACTTTAGCAAAGTACATATAGTAGGGATAGAAGCGATAACAGAAAAAAATTATATGAACATACTACTAAGTGGTGTAAGGAGTAGTGAAAATATGGGAGGAAACTATTGCTATCATGAGGTTCCGAACTTTAGTGAAGCGCAAGTTAGCAGCGACTACAGCTATTGCAGACTTAATCACAGATCATCCTCCACATTCTCTCTACTCACAAAATTCAAAGTAGGCTGGCAGTCGACTTGCCGCCGTGAAGAAATACTTCTCATAATTTAATTCGTTAAAATATATGAACTAGTACTGAAGCCCAGACTGATGTACAGGGTGACTAAAAAAAGCACAGATTTAAGTTGTTTATTACAGACAGATAATAGAAGATAGAAGCACATTGCACATGTCACTGGATAGAGAAAGTTTCAAAGTTTCCAGCAACATACCGACTACGCCACAAGAGAAATCATTTTTTGAGTTGGAATTTGCGCGAAATCAATCCATTGAATCAAGTTTGACGCGCATTCTGTCGCCGATTCAGCAAGAAGCCGCCTCTGCACAAACAGATTTATGACTGGCATAAAAGTTCCTTGGAAGCTGGTCGCATGAGAAAAGGGAAGAGCACTGCTCGACGAAGCGCGTCTGATGAAAATGTCGAGCGTATCAGAGATGCCTTCACACGGAGCTCTCAGAAGCCCACAAGACGGCCATGCCAGGAACTTCAACTTCCTCAATCAACGATTTGATGTGTTCTGAAACGACGCCTGCGTATGAAGCCTAACATGATGCAGTTAAGAAGCAAATTTTAGAAAAAGTAATGTACAGGCAGCTTCTCAACCATCTGACCACAAATAACATATTATCAAGAACGCAGTTTTGATTTCTTAAGGGTTCTGATATCGAGAATGCTATTTACACCTACAGTGAAAATCCACATAATTCATTAAATAACAAATTACAAGCAGCAGGTATTTTCTGTGATTTGTCAAAGACATCTGATTGTGTGAACCACAACATCCTTTTAAATAAATTAGAATTCTATGGTGTCACGGGCAGTGCTGCAAAATGGTTCACGTCATATCTCGCTAACGGGAAACAAAGGGTCTCAGTGGAAGGAAGTAGTGAATTAAGTCGTCAGTCATCATCAGAATGGGAAGAAATTACATGTGGTGTCCCGCAAGGATCCATCTTAGGGCCATTGCTTTTTCTTGTGTACATTAATGATCTCTCATCAGTTACACTGCCAGAAGCAGAGTTCGTTTTGTTTGCAGATGACACAAGTATTGCAATAAATAGTATATCGAGTGTGGTTCTAGAAACATCTGCTAATGATATTTTCATGGATATTAATAAATGGTTTAAAGCCAACTCACTGACATTAAACTTCGAAAAGACTCGCTATATGCCTGTAAGAGGTTTCCACCCAGCATATGCATAAAGTATGAAGAAGAGCAGATAGAAGAGTTTGACAGTCTTAAATTCCTGGGATTACAACTTGATAATAAATTCAGTTGGGAGGAGCACACCACAGAACTGCAGAAACGCCTTAACAAATCTATATTTGCAATTCGAGTGTTAGCAGACATAGACGACACAAAAATGAAAAAGCTTGCATGCTTTGCTTACTTTCATTCCATAATGTCATATGGTATAATATTTTGGGGTAACTCTTCAAGTCGAATAAAAGTTTTCAGAGTCCAAAAGAGTGAAATACGTATTATTTGTGGAGTAAATTCACGGACGTCCTGTAGAAACCTCTTCAAAGAACTGGGTGTACTAACTACTGCCTCTCAGTATATTTACTCATTAATGAAATTTGTCCTAAATAATATATCTCTTTTTCCAACAAACAGCTCAGTTCATACATACAATACCAGGAACAAAAATGATCTGCACAAGGACTTAAAAGCACTTACTTTAGTTCAAAAAGGGGTCCACTACTCAGGAACACTCATCTTCAATAATTTGCAAGCAAACATAAAAAATTTAGTTACAAATAAAGATCAGTTAAAAGGAGCCAACTCCTTCTACTCCATTGACGAATTCTTTTAATAGAAACAAATGATGTATTGTATATACTCATACTATCAGTATTATTATTTCAGCTTAAAAAAATGACATGTTCCACATCCACGAGGATCTCCTCAGCACGGATCTATGGAACGAAAAACTAATCTAATCTAATCCAATCTCACCATAACAGAAGATACGAATGTTGGATTTCAACTGTCCAGGATACGGCAGAACACACTTTTTCCGAACGTCTCGTCTATTCAGACAAGTCACGTTTCATCTATAGGGTCAAGTAAACCGCTATAATGTGAGAATCTGGGAGGTCACAAAATCCTGGCGTCGTTGTCGAACTTGATGTGTTTTGTGCCGTTTCTGTTCACAAAGTTTATGGGCCTTCCTTTTTTGAGGAGGAAACTGTGACAGGAATGTCTTATCTGGACATTCTGCAAATGCTCGTATTATTCAGTCAGCCTCAAGCATCACCAAAAAGAACTATCAGTTTTTAATGGCTTATGAAGTGGAATTAGCAAGTTCAGTTCACATGCTTCTATGGATAGAACGCTTCAACAATTACTTCGAGTTCATTAAGAATATTCATAATCGTTTAAAGCTTATGGGCCTTCCGTTTTTGAGGAGGAAACTGTGACAGGAATGTCATATCTAGACATGCTACAAAACTGGTTGTTTCGTCAACATTCTTATGTGTGGCAGCGTCCCGTCTCACTTTCAGCTGGCGGTGCGGCGTTATTTTACCACCATGCCACAACGTTGGTTTGGAAGGGGTGGGCAACATGACACTTTTTATTGTTTTTGACCTCACATGTTCTGAAACGTCCCCTTAGAAAAATTATGAGTTACTGTGCTGGTAAAACTCTTACATTATTTGATTTACAAACAGCTGAGCAAATCTCAACGTACTCAGACAGTTTTTTCTTTACTTATTCTGATCATCACTAAACTGACACACAATATTTTAGCGCAACGCAATCTGACTTTCAATAATCCCTACAAAAGAATGGCCCTGACTAACAATAACCTTTACCTTTCATGAATCACTTACCTCACAAAAATCTTCGGTACCCGAGCTACTGCAATACAACGAGCGCCAATACTTCCAGCCAAATAAAAGATTCTAATTACTGATAGCCATAGTTAGCAAATGAAAGATTTTGATAGAGAATAAACAATGTATTTACCTTAATAGTGTCCATTTTCCTTTTTCTGACGGACATACGTACAGATCGTTCGTTCTCAAAACTCTGGCATCTCTCTCGCCACATCCACCACTGCTGGCGGCTCACCTCCAACTGCGCAACGCTACGCGCTGTTCACATCCAACTGACCAACACTACACAAGCGCATATTCCAACAATGAATCCAACCAGCCACAGACTAATGTCCATTATAATCATCCGGGCTGTTATGCCGTGGTCGGTTGATGAATTTTGTCTCAATTCCCAACGTTTCGTCTCCGACTGCGGGAGACATCTTCAAGGCGGTCCGTAGGTCGATGGAAGGTCCAACACACTCACTGGCTCGCTACTGACAGTAGCATTTGCGGAAAAACTTACCCTCAGATTTGCTTGATAGGCATTCGTATTACCAGGAGAAACAAAAAATTGGCTCTGAGCAGTATGGGACTTAACAGCTGTGGTTATCAGTCCCCTAGAACTTAGAACTACGTAAACCTAACTAACCTAAGGACGACACAAACATCCATGCCCGAGGCAGGATTCGAACCTGCGCCCGTAGCGGTCTCGCCGTTCCAGACTGAAGCGCCTAGAACCGCACGGCCACACCGGCCGGCCCAGTAGAAACAGATTATATGTTGTTCATCGACATCGCCCAGTTCTTTCGGTTAGCTGAGGAATACTGCGACAGTAGCTGCGGTCAGAATATTCCTGTGAATTCGTTTACACCTTTGAGCTCCATTTCCGTTACTTTCTTCTAAGTCTCATGTGTCATCTACATCAAAACCTGCTCCACTATGCTCTTACTTCTGGATTAGACGATTTCTGTTTTCAGTACGTCACAAGATTGCAGAAAAAGCTAACAGCAGGTATGTATGATCGATACTTTGTTTATTTCACAAACACAAACCTAAAAATTTGGAAATCTGAAATAGTCTCTTATGCGTTTAATAGCGATGCAAATGAAAGCTCATTCTTTAGCACCAATAAAACCGGGCTATAGGTACCACTTTGAGAGGACGCGGCTTGCTTCGCTAACAGCGTATCTACAACACGAGCTCGCGCCATAGTACACTGCGGACGACGCTGTTTTGCACACAGTGGACGTTGTATCTAGACTCACTGTTGAATAACTTGGCAGAGTTGTGAATAAGCCACTGACACGTACACTCCTGGAAATTGAAATAAGAACACCGTGAATTCATTGTCCCAGGAAGGGGAAACTTTATTGACACATTCCTGGGGTCAGATACATCACATGATCACACTGACAGAACCACAGGCACATAGACACAGGCAACAGAGCATGCACAATGTTGGCACTAGTACAGTGTATATCCACCTTTCGCAGCAATGCAGGCTGCTATTCTCCCATGGAGACGATCGTAGAGATGCTGGATGTAGTCCTGTGGAACGGCTTGCCATGCCATTTCCACCTGGCGCCTCAGTTGGACCAGCGTTCGTGCTGGACGTGCAGACCGCGTGAGACGACGCTTCATCCAGTCCCAAACATGCTCAATGGGGGACAGATCCGGAGATCTTGCTGGTCAGGGTAGTTGACTTACACCTTCTACAGCACGTTGGGTGGCACGGGATACATGTGGACATGCATTGTCCTGTTGGAACAGCAAGTTCCCTTGCCGGTCTAGGAATGGTAGAACGATGGGTTCGATGACGGTTTGGATGTACCGTGCACTATTCAGTGTCCCCTCGACGATCACCAGTGGTGTACGGCCATGTAGGAGATCGCTCCCCACACCATGATGCCGGGTGTTGGCCCTGTGTGCCTCGGACGTATGCAGTCTTGATTGTGGCGCTCACCTGCACGGCGCCAAACACGTATACGACCATCATTGGCACCAAGGCAGAAGCGACTCTCATCGCTGAAGACGACAGGTCTCCATTCGTCCCTCCATTCACGCCTGTCGCGACACCACTGGAGGCGGGCTGCACGATGTTGGGGCGTGAGCGGAAGACGGCCTAACGGTGTGCGGGACCGTAGCCCAGCTTCATGGAGACGGTTGCGAATGGTCCTCGCCGATACCCCAGGAGCAACAGTGTCCCTAATTTGCTGGGAAGTGGCGGTGCGGTCCCCTACGGCACTGCGTAGGATCCTACGGTCTTGGCGTGCATCCGTGCGTCGCTGCGGTCCGGTCCCAGGTCGACGGGCACGTGCACCTTCCGCCGACCACTGGCGACAACATCGATGTACTGTGGAGACCTCACGCCCCACGTGTTGAGCAATTCGGCGGTACGTCCACCCGGCCTCCCGCATGCCCACTATACGCCCTCGCTCAAAGTCCGTCAACTGCACATACGGTTCACGTCCACGCTGTCGCGGCATGCTACCAGTGTTAAAGACTGCGATGGAGCTCCGTATGCCACGGCAAACTGGCTGACACTGACGGCGGCGGTGCACAAATGCTGCGCAGCTAGCGCCATTCGACGGCCAACACCGCGGTTCCTGGTGTGTCCGCTGTGCCGTGCGTGTGATCATTGCTTGTACAGCCCTCTCGCAGTGTCCGGAGCAAGTATGGTGGGTCTCACACACCGGTGTCAATGTGTTCTTTTTTCCATTTCCAGGAGTGTATTCAGCCAGCCTGGACGGAGACCCCGTAGAAATAGTGAATCCTGCTTTGCCGTGCAGGAAGCTGCACCGTCAGGGGAAACACTGCCATTTCTGTGCAGTTTCATGGTAACCAGAATGAAAAGCTATGATTTGTTATCCTTACGACTTCCTTGATACGGCGTTCTGTTGTTGCCATCAACAACTCATATTATTGTCACACTATCACATCTATCATACGTTCTACATTAACGGAAAAAAGATTGCAACACCAAAAAAATAATTAATGTGTAGTAATGAAATTTCGGAATACGTTTGCCTAGGTAACATGTAAGTGAATAGCATTGCAAAATCACAGGTTAATGTAACCGCAAGATAAGTCATTGCAAATGTGAAATGCTAGTAACCGGTATAACAGCCAGAATGTTGAAGCAAACATGCAAAGATGCATGCATTGTGTTGTACAGGTGTCGGGTGTGAGTCAGTTTATGGGTTGGAGTTCCGTGCCTTTTGCACTTGGTCGATCAATATAAAGACGTTTACTTCTGTTTGTGGATGATTTGTCGTCCGATGCTGTCCCCTATGTACTCGAGTGAAGAACGACCTAGTGGCAGAGCAGACCAACGCAACATGTCGAAACTCTGTAGAACATATTGGATTACAATAGCGGTATGCGGGCGAGCGTTGTTCTGTTGGAAAACATCCCCTGGAATGCTGTTCATGAATGGCAGCACAACAGGTCCATTCACCAAGCTGACGTACAAATTTGCATTTAGGGTGCGTGGGATAACCACGAGAGCGCTCTTGCTGCCACACGAAATCGCACCCCAGACCATAACTCCAGGTGTAGGTTCAGTGCGTCTAGCATGCAGACAGGTTGGTTGCATGCTCCCCACGGGCCTCCTTCTAACCAACACACGGCCATCACTGGCAGCTAGGCAGAACCAGCTTTCATCAGAAAACACAACAGACCACCATCCTGCCCTCCAATGAGCCCACGCTTGACACCACTGAAGTCGCCAATGGCGGTGCTTTGGGGCCAATGGAATACACGCTAGAGGTCGTCTGGCTCAGAGTTGTCCTTGAAGTAACCTATTTGCAACAGTTCGTTGTATTACTGTGGTGCCAAGTGCTGTTCATATTGCTGCTGCAGATGCAGTACGATGTGCCATAGCCATGGTCTTCCCTCTTGGTGGTGCCACCTGGCCGCCCGGGGCCCGGTACATTCTCGTGGCCACCGTTACAGCATCATGTACCGTGGTTACATTCCTGTGAAGTCTTCCTACACTATCGCAGAAGGAACATCCAGCTTCAAAATGGCTCTGAGCACTATGGGACTCAACTGCTGAGGTCATTAGTCCCCTAGAACTTAGAACTAGTTAAACCTAACTAACCTAAGGACATCACAAACATCCACGCCCGAGGCAGGATTCGAACCTGCGACCGTAGCGGTCTTGCGGTTCCAGACTGCAGCGCCTTTAACCGCACGGCCACTTCGGCCGGCCATCCAGCTTCTCGCAGCCCTATTGCATGACCTCGTTCAAACTCAGTGCGGTGCTGATAATGGCGTCGTTGTCACTTTAAATGCATTCTTGACTAGCATCAACTCACCACATCCACTGTCAAAGGTAACTAACGCTCATGCCCGTTACATCGTGTATTTGATGCACTCTGATTTGCATCTTCGTAGTGGTGCTACTAACGCCCTATGTTTCAGCAGTAGAAACACTCCTACCAACTTTCGTTTATCTCGCACAACTTCTTGGTGTTGCGATTTTTTTTTCCAATCAGTAAATGTAAAGATTTTAAACTATGGACCGTTACCCACAGCTGATCATTCTTCACGCCACATCAAATGACTGGCGTGTCTGGCTTCAGTACAAGAAGTATTTATTTCTTTCTGTTTCTGATATTTCCTCTTCCTGACATCCACGTTTCAGCATACAGCCTGCAGCGTGAATGAACTGCAGAGGTGATGGGTTTTACTAGCAACCATAATTGTATGATACTAATAATATGGCCGTATAAAAAAATTATTGCGATTACTACGTCCAACTGATAGTATTGAGAGAGTCAGCCATGACAAAATTATTCCATCTGGAGTGCAAGATGTATAAGTCAGGCGAAATATCATCAGACTTTAAGAAGAATGTGATAACTGCAGTTCCAAAGAACGCGAGTGCTAACAGGTGTGAATTGTGCACAGAAGAATGGAAAAATAGACAGAAACCGATTTTGGGGAAGATCATTTTTGATTTCAGAGAAATGTAGGAATAGGCTAACCGATAGATCCTACTACTTACTTTAGAGGAAACGTTAACGGAAGGAAAACCTACGTTTATAGCATTTGTAGACTTAGAGAAAGGTTTTGACAGTGTTGACTGGAATGCTTTTTTGAATTTATGAAATTAGGCTGGGTAAAGGACGGCTAGAGAAAGGCTGTTTCCAACTTGCACAGAAACCAGACGACAGATATAATAGTCGAGGGGCACGGAAGGGAATCAGTTGTTAAGAAGCGAGTGAGATTAAGCTATAGCCTATCCCCGATGATATTTAATCTGTACATTGAGCAAGCAGTAAAGGACCAAAGAAAAATTTAGAGTAAGAATTAAAATTCAGGGGAAGGAAGTAAAAGATTTGAGGTTTGCGGATGACATTGTAATTCTGTCAGATACAGATGAGTTTTGCTATTTGGGCGACAAAATAACTTATGAAGGCCGAAATAGAGGAGGTATAAAATGTGGATGGGCAATGGCAAGAAAATCGTTTCTGAAGAAGAGAAATTTATTAACGTCGAATATAGATTTAAGTATTATGAAGTCTTTTCTGAAGGCATTTGTATTGAGTGTACCATGTATGGAAGTGAAACGTGGACGATAAACAATTTGGACAAGAAGAGAATAGGAGCTTTCGAAATTTGGTGCTACTGAAGAATGCTGAGGATTAGATGGATAGATCACATAATTGATGAGGAGGTACTGAATAGAACTGATGAGAAAAAGAAATTTGTGGCACAGCCTGACTAGAAGAAGGGATCGGTTGATAAGACACATTCTGAGGCGGCAAGGGATCACGAATTTAGTATTGGCGAGAATTGTGCGGGGTGAAAATCGTAGAGGGTGACCAAGAAATGAATACAGAAAAAATGGTTCAAATGGCTCTGAGCACTATGGGACTTAACTGCTGTGGTCATCAGTCCCCTAGAACTTAGAACTACTGGAACCTAACTAACCTAAGGACATCACACACATCCATGCCCGAGGCAGGATTCGAACCTGCGACCGTAGCGGTCACGCGGTTCCAGACTGTAGCGCCTAGAACCGCACGGCCACTCGGGCCGGCTAAATACAGAAAGCAATGTAGGTTTCAGTAGTTGGAGATGAAGAGGCTTGCACAGTATACAGCAGCATGGAGAGCTGCATCGATCCTGTGTTTGGACTGAAGACCACAACAATAGTATCCGCCACATGAGAACTAAACTTTGAGGCAAGGAGATCCACCTTCCTAGCTCTCAGCAGAAGGAAAAAAATAATGTAGCCAAATGTTTTTCTTTCAATAAAAAATTTAAAATTCGGTATTACACAGGTTTTTAGCAGGGCGGAACTGGAACTCTCTTGTGGCTACTTAAAAGTCGTCATTCGTCTTCCAAAATATTAAAAGTTCTCAATACCCTGAGATCTTGCCTCCACGCTACAAGGTTTCGTATGGGCGCCCTTGCTTGTGGTTAATACAGTGCAACAGTTTTAAGATTTTCTCGGTTGAATACATATTTAAGAACAAAATTATTGTAGACTTCTATATGATGACTTAGTGTCGTGCTTTACAAACACTGACTCATATTATTCAGTCAGCCTCAAGCTACATCAAACAAAACAATCCGTTTTCAATGGCTTATGAAGTGGAATTAGCAGGTTCACATGCTTCTATGGATCGGACGCTTTAACAATTACTTCGAGTTCATTAAGAATATTCATAGCCTTTTAAATAATAATGTCCTTTCTGGTGATAATTATTTACCATCAACGCCATATGCCAACTTTATTTTTATAGCTGTCGCCTAGCGAGGATACCAATAGCCTACTGAGAAGACCTGTAATGGGCCAGCCATGTTGCAACAAACCTTCAAACACAGCGCAATCGCGTCTCCCAAAGCCAGTGTCATGTCCTGTGAACATTTCTGCGAAGTACACAAGCAATCACTAGCTCAAGGACATATGGGAGATTTTCGAGCTCAACATCTTAACGCAAGCATTGACTTATGGCAGCTCCTCTTGGCTAAAGAAAGTAATTGTTTTGTGTCTGTAATCTTCTATTACTAAAGTAATAGTGTAGTTTTGCACGGCAATCTCTCGTTTCATTCATACCTTGAAAGTGACGGGTACTGACTTGTCGAAATATCAATGTTTGTCGAGAATGTTGTCTGGTGGCTTTCACCTACGTCGTTCGAACATTTGAACCCTGGGAGTTGAAGTTTCAGAGCAAAGGTACTGTGTAGAGCTGTAGTTCCCAATGTGGGGGTAATCACCCCCTGAGGGATAAAACCAAAGGGTTTTGGTGTGTTTCGTACACAAATCTTTATAATTTTCAAAAGATCATTGCTACTATCACTGTTTCAAAACACTGTAATACTGATAACATAGATTAGCAATAACTGAATTTTTTCAGATAGTAGCATTACCGCCTGCCGCAGTATAGCAGAGATTAGAAACAAATATATGGACAACATCTTCCTTCTTCCTCATATAGTCCGCCACCACAAATTTATTTAGTACTGTGTAACTTGCAAATGCGACTGACAGTCGAAGCGAAAAATCGTATGAAAATGCCTTCTCCGAGTTATAGCTAGTTCTCGCAATGGACAAGAAACTGTTTCATTATTCATTTCGCAACTGATAAACGAAGTAACTGACAGCACAACACAACAGTAACTACTTAATTGCTAGTACATTGTTGCACGGACTCACAGTATTATTGTTATTATTACTATTATTATCAGTATTAGTATTGTTTGTGGCAGTGGTCATACTCAGTGCATTGGCAGCCAGAAATCTTTTCATTTCTGCCGTTTCACAAGTAAGGAGACCAGCGATCAAGTGATTTAAAACAGCGAAGACAGTGCACGCGATTATAATGCGGAAGCGGGTTGTGGGCGAAGCAAGTGTCGCTAGAGAGAGGAGTGGTGCAGAGGAAGAACGTTCTGTAACGTGCGTCTATGTGGGTAGCTAGCTTGCTTTTCTGAGGAACGTTTGTAAGTAGCACTTACGATTCACTAAGAATTGCTTCGTCAGACTATGAAAAAAGGTTATTAGAAATATGTAGTACCAATTGTCTCATTGACTAGTTATTTAGTGGTTTAATAAAACGCCTACAAAAATTAAAGATCATTTATCTTTCTTTATTTTAAAAATACAAGTTATCAGAGAAAATTCTTTTTCCTTCTAGCGTTTAGTTACGTTCCAATGTTGATGAAGTGAGGGAAAGGGAGATGGGGAACTAGCCACTATCTGACTGCACTCTGGAGTAATGGTCTCAGAACGGTTGGGAGGCACTCGCCTAGAGGGCCTGGGAACAGGCTGGTCAGGCATCACACTTTTGACGAGAGAGTTCCGGTTTTCACATAAAGGTCCTGATGTCCCCAGAAAATCATTCGGGATACGTAACTGCCCCGGTTTTTTTAACGAGAAACAAAATGAGTGCAATAATATTTCTCATTTAATTAAATATTTGTGAGAAACAAGTTTCATGGAAGTAGAACGTCAAAGAAATATACCCTTTCACAATATATAGGCCAACCGCATTTGGTTTAACTTGTCTTTTGCCTAAAGATATGTTGAAGAGAAAAGCAGATACTACCTACCACGTCTCTAACTTGCCAACTTCCACTTTATAGCCCTCGAGACCAGTAAACCCATAACCAGAGGAGTTGCAAAGGAGCATCACTTAGACCATTTCTCCTAACGGGATGCAGCCATATGGACGTAACTGCATGAAGAATATGAGTGATACGGCGTCTGTTAACAGTGCTTGTTGAATATTGTTTGGCATGTATGCGCTCTTGCCCTAACCGTTTGCAGTCAAACTAAATCTTAAATTTTAGCATGAAACGTTTAATTTGTATCTGATACCTGGTTAGTAGTAGTACATAGTCTTTAGGATTAACAAATTATCCCCATGTACCTAGCAAGCAACTAAACATTACAGAAAATATATCCAGGCTGTTACAAAAAAAAGTATATATCAGTCTTTTATTTCTGAAGAAAAGAATTTTATTTATTTGTAATGTACCTACATTTTACTTCCCAATTAATGAAATGAAGTTACATTTATCAGCTGCTGCATCGTCATAGGCATAGTATCGCTTTCAGAATATCACTATAATTGACAAGAAAGGTCTGCGTAAGTCTAGTAATGAAGTTATGAATAAAATATAAAAGCAAGTGTCCCGGTTTTTTCCCTTTGAAATATGGTCAGTCTATATAGGAACTACATATACACTCCAACTTTTTCTGCTTTCTTCCTCCTATGTCGCCTCTCGCTCCAAATACCAGTCGGCAGAAATCGCAGCCCTTTGATCAAAAAGCGTATTGCCTTGGCATCCGTCTGCGGACCTTTCAGATTCTGTAATACCGTAATGGGTAACAGAAGAAATACTTCAATTGATCGATGAAAGGAGGAAGTACAAAAAAGTTCCGGGAGACTCAGGAATACAGAAATACAAGTCGCTGAGGAATGAAATAAGTAGGAAGCGCAGGGAAGCTAAGACGAAATGGCTGCATGAAACATGTGAAGAAATCGAAAAAAAAAAAGATTGTCCGTAGGACTGACTCAACATACAGGAAAGTCAAAACAACCTTCGGTGACATTGAAAGCATGAATGATGACATTAAGAGTGCAACGGAATTCCACTGTTAAATGCAGACGAGAGAGCGGGTAGGTGCAAAGAATACATTCAAAGCCTCTACGAGGGGAAAGATTTGTCTGATGTGGTAGAAGAAGAAACATTAGTCGATTTAGAAGAGATAGGGGATCCAGTATTACAATCAGAATTTAAAAGAAATTTGGAGGACTTAAGATCAAATAATGCTGAAGGGACAGATAACATTCTATCAGAATTTCCAAAATTATTGGGGGAAGTGGCAACAAACCAATCTCTTCAGGTTGGTGTGTAGATTGTATGAGTCTGGCGAATACCATCCTACTTTCGGAAAAACATCATCCACCCAATCCCGAAGACGGCAAGTGCAAGAATTACCGCACAATCAACTTAATAGCTCATGCATCCAAGTTGCTGACAAGAATAATACACAGAAGAATGGAAAAGAAAATTGCGCATGCGCTAGATGACGATCAGTTTGGCTTTAGGAAAGGTAAAGGTACAAGAGAGGCAATTCTGATGTTGCGGTTAATAATGGAAGCAAAACTAAAGAAAAATCAAGACACGTTCTTGGGATTTGTCGACTAGGAAAAAGCGTTCGACAATGTAAAATAGTGCAAGATCTTCGAAATCCTGAGAAAAATAGGGGTAAACTATAGGGAAAGACGGTTCATATACAATATGTGCAACAGCAAAGAGGGAATAATGAGAGTGGACGACTAATGACGAAGTGCTCGTGTTAAAAAGGGTGTAAGACAAGGATGTAGTCTTTCGCCCCTACTGTTCAATCGAGCAATGGTGGAGGAAGCAATGGTGGAATTAAAAGAAAGGTTCGGGAGTGGAATTAAAATTCAAGGTGAAAGGATGTAAATGATACGATTCGCTGATGACATTGCTTTCCTGAGTGAAAGTGAAGAAGAATTAGATGATTTGCTGAATGGAATGAACACTCTAATGAGTACAGAGTACGGATTGAGAGCAAATCGAAGAAAGACGAAGGTAATGAGAAGTAGCAGAAACGAGAACAGTGACAAATTTAATATCAGGATCGATGGGCACAAGTAGATGAAGTTAAGGAATTCTGCTACCTAGGCAGTAAAATAACGAGTGACGGACGGAGCAAGGAGGACATCAAAAAGCAGATTAGGAATGTCAAAAAGGGCATTCCTGGCCAAGAGAATGTCTACTAATATCAAATATCGGCCTTGATTTGAGGAAGAAATTTCTGAAAATAGACGTCTGGAGTACAGCATTGTATGGTTGTAAAACATGGCCTGTGAGAAAACGGAAACAGAAGAGAATCTAAGCATTTGAGATGTGGTGCTACTGACGAATGTTGAAAATTAGGTGGACCGATAAGGAATGAGGAGGTTCTGTGTAGAATCGGAGAGGAAAGGAATATGTGGAAAACACTGACAAGGACAGGGACAGGGACAGGATGATAGTACATCTGTTAAGACATGTGGGAATGACTTCGTCGGCCGCTGTGGCCGAGGGTTCTAGGCACTTCAGTTCGGAACCGCGCTGCTGCTACGGTCGCAGGTTCGAATCCTGCCTCGCGCATGGATGTGGGTGATGTCCTTCGGTTAGTTAGGTTTCAGTAGTTCTAAGTCTATGGGACTGATGACCTCAGCTGTAAAGTCCCATAGTGGTTACAGCCATTTGAACCATTTTTGAATGACTATCATGATACTAGAGGGAGCTGTAGAAGGTAAAAACTATAGAGGAAGACAGAGATTGAAATTTATCCAGCAAATAATGGAGGACGTAGGTTGCAAGTGCTACACTGAGATGAAGAGGTTAGCACGGGAGAGGAATTCGTGGCGGGCCGCATCAAAACAGTCAGAAGACTGGATGACCCCCCCCCCCCCAAAAAAAAGACAAATAAAAAAATACCATATGACGTAGCAGCAAAAACTCTGTTGTTGAATATGAATGAACTGCGTAAACGATAATTGTGTGAACGAGACGCATTGTTTCCACCTATACTGTTTGACCGATAGACGGCTGGTCGGTAATAGTCGCTTCTTCGTGATAATCTGTGAACTTCCTGGTTATTTCTTAAATTGGATTTCTTTCTTAGATCTTTTTGTTCCGATTAGTTTTGCGCCCCTTCTATGTCTGCCCCGTCAACGGGGGCCTATTTCGTCATACCCTCGATGCACTAGTTATAGTAAACAGAACTGACAGTTGCTCTCTAGTGCAGGCTCTGATTCGCATAGACTGTCTCGATGTTGTTTATAAATTATTACCGTCCACGATAAAAACTAAAACAAGTCGAACTGTATACTTACACGTGGCAATTCTGTGATTTTACCAACATTCAGAGATAATGGAGAAGGGTAAATGTACCAATTAGAGGTAAGAAACCCCCAGGTTCGGAAACGATCGAGTCGAAAGTCATTACCGAAAACGTTCTGATACCTCTGACAGTCCAATACATGCACCGGTACTATTACTGCTAAATTTGTAGGCTAGACATGTTTCAGAGGTGGCAGCATGAAAAAAAAAAAAAAAAGAAAGAAAGAAAAAGGTGTAGTAAACAAGTGCCCTTAGCGCTAGGATTTCACCCGGAACAAGTCCCGTCCATTCACCTCTCTCCATGTCTATCCATAGTGTAACGCCCTCCCCCAAACAGCCGCCAGTTCCGCAAACTGTAAGCTACATCAAAGTTGTTATCGTCACAGTCCAACACATGTTACATTGTGATGAAATTCAGTAATGATAAGAAATTTAAGTTTTTCTGGATAGTAATATAATATGAATCTGCATTATTAACGAATTTAAAATTATTTATAGAGAATTGAAAGCATCGCCAACAATAGTAAACAAAAAATAACGTGATGTTATTTAAGGGCAATAAGGACAAATTTTCATTAACTAATTCACTTATTATAATACGTTTATTTGAGAGAAACAGCACAGCAAACATGCAATGCGAAAACAATGGTCCTGATTCTGTCATGTCGGTAGTAAAGCCACAGATGCAGTCGAATAACTCTGTTGTCTAAAATCAACGTTGTATAGAAATAAGCGAAGGTTGTTTTGTTTATGTAGGCCCTCATAGTAGCTCACGAAAATTAAAGAATATAAGAATGCCTAATGAAAGCAGTAAGATATTTGCTTATATGACATATTTCCTTAGTATTTGATTGGGTAATAGGTGAGTTTTAACTTTTAAAATCTTCCAGTGCCATACCTGAGCATTATAAACGACGTTACAAAGAATTGTGGCTGTTTCTGCGTGATTAGTTTCCTATATGCTGTTGCAAACGTCTCAGGAAAATAATCTGTTGTTATTCTTTATCCTGTTTGTTTTTAACCAAAAGGTTTATAAATTTCGTAAATGTAATTCAAATCTTTTTTTAAAATAATAATGATGATGTGTATGTTTGTCAAAGAGCAGTTATGGAGGAAATAAACGCTGCAGTGTATCACGGCTGTAAAGCGTCCTTCATGCTCTACTAGTTCTTCTTCCACCCCTAAACTTTTTAGCAAAACTATTCAGTGAATAACACGCAAAAACAGATTGGATCGATCTAGCAACAACAAAGTAATTTTGATGCCCTTTGAAAGTATAGCGAACATTGGTGCTTGTTTCACATATACTGTCTGAGTTCTGAAACTTAAGTGTCAAATATACTGTGGTTCCTCTTCCTCTAAGCAAATTAGTCTTTGAGGGTGGGTTTTTCCTGTTTTAGCTTATGGTGCTTTTTCTCATATAGAAGTATTTTTCTTCATAGGCTATTCATCTGAGGTCTGAGTTCTCGTATTTAAAGAATTGAGTGCTAAATTTTTTTCTCTTACGTTTGCTGTGGAAGTACCTGGCACAGCTAAGGCCAATTTTGCAAGTTTTTTGTAACGTGTCTTTTAACTTTCTGGCAAAATTTAAGACCTACCAAGATATTAATTTAACTTTCAATCCAAGTGCAGCCGAACGCGGTAAACCACGTGAGTCAACTGAAACGATGCCCAGGCGCCGAACTAAGACCGGGGAAACCGGGGTGAATGGGCGGGACTTGTTCCGGAGGGGTGAGTGGGCGGGACTTGTTCCGGGTGAAATCCTAGCGCTAACGATTCCTTAGTAAACATGGACTCTAAGATGCAACTCCTTCTTCAACTCTGTGAAGCACATCTCTTCCACAGCAAGCTCTTCCGTTTCAAAAATTGTTCAAATGGCTCTAATCATTATGGGACTTAACATCTGAGGTCATCAGCCCCCTAGACTTGGAACTACTTAAACCTAACTGACCTAAGGACATCACATACATCCATACCCGAGGCAGAATTCGAACCTGCGACCGTACCAGCAGCGCGGTTCCGGACTGAAGCGCCTAGAGCTGCTCGTCCACAGCGGCCGGCCTTCGGTTTCCATATTTTGGAATGACTTATTCCAGAGAAAGAGTTTCACAAACTGAGTTAGTCAAAAACACGTTGGTCCATCTATGACCATTATGCAAGCCATTATTCGGCTTGGAATTGATTGATAGAGTTGTTGGATGACCTCCTGAGTGATACCTTACCAAGTTCTGTCCAACTGGCACGTTATATGGTCAAACTCCCAAGTTGGTAGTTGGGCTCTGCCTATTATGCTCCAGATGGTCTCAATTGGGGAAAGATCCAGAGATATTGTTCACCAAGGTAGGGTTTGACAAGCACGAACACAAGCAGTAGAAACCCTCGCCGCGTGCGGCGGGGCATTACTTTGCTGAAATGTAAGCCCAGGATGGCTTGCCATGAGAGGCAAGAAACGAGGCATAGAATATCGTCAATGTACCGCTGTGCTGCGAGGTTGGCTCGGATGACAGACACTATCAAATGAAATAGCACTCCTCATTGCTGGACCATATGACAATGAGGTTGTTACCCCGCCGCTGTCCAGGGTGTCTTCAGACACGTATTCGGCGTGGAGTCTCACTGACTGGAGTAGGATTGTGCCCAATGGTGAGTCATACTTCGAGCTGAGCCCTGATGACCAGCGAAGATGTGTCTGGAGATGGCCCAGACAGTGGACCTGAGACCGACAACCAGGAGTGATGGTCTGGGGTGTCATTTCATTTCATAGCTTGCATAAGGACCAATGCGTTATTGACTCACTCAGTTCGTGAAGCTCTTTCTCTTGAATAAATTATCCATTTTTTTCTGAAATTGTCATCATTTGTTTGTCTGTACATGACATCTATCGATTTCCTTCCCATTCCGATAATTCATTCCTGGCATGTCGTCTTTTCTTTTCTTTGGGTGTATTTAAGAGTGGGAGTGGTAATAGACAATCAGTTATGGAGATGATTAGAGTGATAAGTATACCTCTTGAGTAATTTGTCCCTTAATGATATCTACAAGTAGCCCGACGACGTATCAGTACAACAGCCAACAACCGAAGCAAATGAAGTTTATAAAAATCGTCCAAACGATGGGGCAGCTGACAAGCGATACTATATGTCTTTCAGAACTGGTTGCAATTAATTTTTACCCATAAAACTGGGCAGTACAGTTGAGAACCTCACGATAGCTGTGTGACAAACGGCCCCTCCCCATAAGTCACCGACTCTGCGCTTAAGTGACACAACGAACACTTGCAGCAGCCCCAGCTGAGACACTTGTACTAGGGGGCAAAGAATTCCTAGAAAACATATAAATGCGAACTGATGTACAGTGCAAGACACGAAAGACGATAACATCTTATTTTTACACCAACGCCTCCTGTGATACATTGTAGTACGCGTAGAGACTATGATGCAAAGCAAGCTGGCTATCAGAAACTGTGTTGCTGTTTCAATAAACAGCATTGTTGGCAGGCGCCAGCAGTCTTATTGTCGGATGAATCAGCAACTGTGAGCGAGTCAGAGTAATTGCGAGAGGCCTTCCTTTCGGGGATGCAGCGGACAGTGATTCATGGATCAGCAAACGATCGGCGAACAAATACACAGGCGGCTACGCGCCGCAGACCAAACAGCCGCCAATCACAGACCGGCCGCTGAGTAACGGCCCAGTGGAGTTCCACGCGTTCTGGTCTGCAAAACGCAGCGAGGGACGCGTCTTCCCCCCCGGGGCCCCGTGACGCAAGCTCTCGCGCGCACGGAGAGGAAACAATTTCACTGCGGTACACACGCCACACCGCAACTCCAAGAGCTCGCGCTCACCGTTTATTGTCCCGACCACCGCGCCCTGCAGTGATGAATTAATCTAGTTGTCGCTGCTGGGGGAAGTGCTCCGTTGAAACTTCAGGGAGGCAAATCAGTCTTAACGAACAGGAAATTTACTAAACATTTGTACAGGAAAGGTTTTAGAAACTATATATTTCAGTCCAGGGCGAGATATGGTGATAGTCTTTTTTTGCATTTTATGATGCTCCTTGTTTTTAAAGTATTTCTTTAATTATCTGACCTTCTGTGGCGCTTCATTATTTCATCAGTTCTTCCAAATATATCTTATTATTATCCAATATAATAATCATTTTCATTCAACTTGAGTCCACACTTGCGATAAATTGTTTAAATGATTACATCCCACTTGCAACTATATGTTTTACTTTGTTTATTGTACAACCGTACAAGTTATGCCTTTCGCCATTTTCAAGTATCCGAAAACCTGCAGACTATACATTTGTGAAAAATTAGCTATGGCACATCATCCAACCAGACTGGCATAATGAGTCATGGCTGATGTTTATCAGTAGTCTATATCCTCGTTTCTGAACCTTTTTTCCTTTGGGACGCACGAAAGAACGTTTCACATTTTCGCGACACCCTCCATGTGATTTTTTTCCTAGACGCAAAAAAGCAAACATGCAAAGTACATACAACGCAGTTTTAATGTTATCAATATAATAACGTCTAATCATGGAAATTACGGGCGATTTCTTGCAAAATGAGCTACTCCAAGAAACAATTTGGCGATAAATTTAAGTTACAAAAATTTTGTCTGCGAAGATTAAAATACCTGGCACGTATTTGCAACATACCAATGTGTCGCAACACGGCGCTTGAGAAACTCACCGTCTGTTTTTTAATTAGTTCCACTTTTTCATGACATAACTATGGTTTCATATCATAAGACACCCAATCTTTCCATTACACAGTGTTCTCCATAATAACAGGCGCAGTAGTGGAAAAGGCAATTTGGGGATCCTTGAAACAGCACATTTTGTTAGGAATCAGAAAATGGGAGTGATGCCATCGGCATACCAAAACCTATTATATTGACCCAGATATCGATGTTCAATCTGGATGGCGTCGTGCAACGGTAAACAAGGCGCTTTTGACGCGAAGGCGTTTTACAAAAACAGCGACAGCTACGTGGCCGCGCAGCGTTTATCTCCTGCTCATTACACTCACTCACTTCAGAAGCTATCAAAGTTTGGGTACAAAACTTCGAGGAAACGGGTGGTGCGGTGCGAAAAAAAAGGGCGAGTGCAAAATGCGTGAGCACACCAGGGAATGTTGCAACAAGGATGGAAGAAATCTTCAGCCGAAGTCCCAGGCGTTCTGTACGGAAGTATGCGCTGCTACTTGGCTTATCGCATTCGCCACGGGCAACGCAGTGGCCGACGGACTTCACTTAACGACCCAGAGAAGCAGCTTCTGCGTAGAGATGTCAGTGTTAACAGACAAGCAACACTGCGTGAAATAACAGCAGAAATCAATGTGGGACGTACTGTGAACGTATCCGTTACGAGTGTGCGGCGAAATTTGGCGTTAATGGGCTGTGGCAGCAGAATACCGACGCGGGTGCGTTTGCTAACAACACATAGCCTACAGCGCCTCTCCTGGGCTGGTGATCGTATCAGTTGGACCCTTGACGACTAGAAAACCGTGCTCTGGTCATAAAAGACCCATTTTCTACTGGTAAGAGCTGATGGTAGGGTAGAGTTAGAGTGTTACGCAGACCTATCGAAGTTATGGACTCAAGTTTTCAAGGAGGCACTGTGCAAGCTGGTTCAGGCTCCATCATGGTGTGCGTTGTGTTTACATTGAATGGTCATGTACTGGGTTCTCTGGTCCAACTGAACCAGTCATTGACTGTAAATAGTTACTTTCGGCTAGATGGAGGACCATTTGCAGCCTTTCGTGGACTTCACGTTCCCAAACAACGGTGGAATTGTTACCAGGCCGCAGCTGTTCGCCATTGGTTTGAAGAATATTCTAGGCAATTCAAGCGAATGTTTAACCATCCAGATCGCTTGACATGAATCCCATGGAAGATTAATGAGACATAATCGGGAGATCAGTTCGTGCCCAGTATCCTGCACCGGCAACACTTTCGCAATTATGGACGACTAAAGAAGCAGCATGGCTCCATATTTCTGCTTTGGACTTCCAATGTCTTTCTGAGTCCATGCCACGTCGATTGGATGCATTACACCGGGCAAGAGGAGGTACTACGCGATATTGGAGATATACGACGACTTTTGCCACCTCAGTGTAAGTTGAGTGTTATTATGCAGAGTACTGTGTTCGTGGGAGAGAAAAGCGAAAAGCATTTGGCCCAACACACCGATGGTGTTTGTCCTAAATTTCTTTAACAATGTGGTTTAAGGCATGCGGATTGTAAGTCCACATTCCGAGTGCTTGATAGGGATGCCACCTTTGGCCTAAGGACACACTTTTTTTTCTAGACGATCAGTAGTCTCTTCCCTTCGTACCTAAGGTGTGGGACACATTTCGTCAGGGTCCTATGCTAAAACCAGTCTCGTTTGGTTGGCCCTATCAATAGCTACGCTATCGGCGGCATAGCCCTCAGGTTCACTGAGGAGCGCAAACCCCTAACCCCTCAGATCCCTTCGGTTCTGAAAGTGACTACGTAAGGCAGTGTCCCCCGGGAGGTAGACATGGCGTTGACATTGGCGCAATTATTGTTGTTATGCCGGTTCGTATTGCACAACAATGTAGGTCAATTGTTAACTTACTTTCTAAAACAGTTTCACCTTTACGGTTTTCAAGTTGTCGTGTTGTGAATACTTCGTTTAAATGGGTTAACTAAAATGCCGCGCCATCAAATTTTTCCTATTTCTTACGAACAGTATATCACCAATAGTAATTAAACCAAAGTTTGCAAATCTCTTACGAAGTTTTCTCCTTCATAAGCTGCTGAATTTAAAAGTAGCCATATTGCTTTCAAGGTGTCGTCCTGAAGGAAGTCTCAAAATTGCAATTTCAGATGAAACCACCGAGACAGCGCAAGTATGGTAATGGGCGATCAGCTGATAAAGATGTATTAAATACCTGAAGGTGTGACATATTGGCGAAACGAAGAATTCGCAATGAGACAGTTTTGTCCATTTGTCGGATTACGACAGTAATAATACCACGGAACCGAATTTTTCAGTAATACCTGGGCCTTTTAAGAAAAAAGTCCGGGATTCTTTAGCTAATTTGTAATAGAAGAAGGGGTGTCTACAACGAAACCGCAGTCAGTCGTCTGACTCAAATGCCTCTGAGCACTATCAAACTTAACTTGTGAGGTCATCAGTCCCCTAGAACTTAGAACTACTTAAACCGAACTAACCTAAGGACATCACACACATCCATGCCCGAGGCAGGATTCGAACCTGCCTGCGGTCGTAGCGGTCACGCGGTTCCAGACTGAAGCGCCTAGAACCGCTCGGCCACTCCGGCCGGCCGTCTGACTCTACATCAAGGAATATCCACTGGATAGATTGTGAGACAAGCATCTTTGGGATGCAAAAAAGATTATTCTTATCGGTTACATTGCAAAGAGAGGAACAGTAATTGACAAATACTATGCATGTCTTCTGGAGCATTTAAAAAAATGATAAAAAATACATTTGAAAAGAAAAATATCACAATAGCTTACTAGGTCCAAAATAGTTAGGCAGTAGGCAGTTGAAAGGTCCAGAAACTGTAATATTCAGTTAACAAATTTTGCGCGTTCTCACTTGCACATATACCGACATCTAATGAAACTGGTGGCTGATGTACGTTCCGCGTGTAATGAAGGGATATGGCAGTCGTAGATGATTATTTTGAAGTTGACCAGAACTGCACATCACGAATGTAATCTGCTAACTGCAAAAACGTTGCAGATGGTGCAGTGACCTAAAGGGGGGCCTACGGAACCCATTGTCCGACTGCTAAGCCGAGAGCTCTGTTCCCCTTGTGGTGGTATTGTGGTGTTGACGGTAAACTGCCCGCTCTGGCACTTACGGGAGCCGGACGGCGAGTGCTGGGAGGGGCGGCTGTTGACTCTGCTAATTGGAGGGCAGCTCGCTTACACCTCGGCTCAGGTCGGCCTTTCACTGTTGCCACCTCCCCTCCCAACGTTTGTCCCCCCCCCCCCCCCTTTCCACTCTCTTTATCGTCTCTTCTCCTGAACTTCAGTTATCTTTCTGGTCTGGCAACAGATTTACGCACTACCACAGAGCAGTTTCTTTAGTATGTCATCGACCTTTAGGCCATAACCGAAATAAATGCCACAGACTAGAACGTCTATTTTCCTTTCACAGAAGCGTCGCCGGTACGTATTCGCCTCAATTGCAAACTGGTCTGACGAATTTATAAGGTGGCTAGTTGAAAGGTCTCAGTGACAATGTTTACAGGGTCAAACATGACTCCATCGACAAAATTTCGAAAGCTAATTGGAGGGCAGCTCGCTTACACCTCGGCGCAGGTCAGCCTTTCAGTGCTGCCACCTCCCCTCACAACGCTCCCCCCCCCCCCCCCCCCCACCTCCGTCGTATTGTGATACAAGGGACCCTTGATCTCCGGTGGCTCGCTACAGAATAGACGTAATTATAACTTTTTCGGACTGTTACGCTAATATGTTTGTTGCTTTGAAAATATCTTCACATCAGTGAAATAAACTGAAACTTTCTGGCAGATTAAAACTCTGTATCGTATAGGGGACTCGCGCGTGACTGGAACCTTTGCCTTTCGTGCCAAGTGATCTACTGACTTTTTTTCGATCTGTTTCTTCGGCATTTTTTCGTCGGCGGTTCTGTGCGGATGTCACATGACATTTTTCAAATTCCACCATGTACGACAAACGGTTGCCAGACCCATGACCGAAGACGCTGAGCTACCGTGCTTGCACAGGCTCCGCTCTTCCGTTGCATTCAGTGAATCCAGACGCGATGTGCACACTGGCCAACTCTTAATCAATTCAGGGCTTTTACAAAGATGTTGTGTATTTTGAGAGATGATAGTATGGACCGAAACAAGAAAAATACGCCCAGTAGAAATGGTCTCTAAAATGCGTATCTTAAGAGCAATGAGCACTTGTTCACCTTCGCTACTATGAAAACACCTTACTTCCACAGCAAGCTCTACGAACGACCTACATACTATCAAACAGGTTGCTTGGTTCAAGGCATCTACATTTCCTATCAAACAACTTGTCTGTCATGCTAGACAAGGTACCACGCCAACGACAGTTGGAGATGTGGTTCGTGCGCTATGGAGCACCAACCCATTTAATGGTCAATACTTCTGGCAATTGCCCCACCCCCCCATATTAATCCCATGAGCCGGCCGCGGTGGTCTCGCGGTTCTAGGCGCGCAGTCCGGAACCGTGCGACTGCTACGGTCGCAGGTTCGAATCCTGCCTCGGGCATGGATGTGTGTGATGTCCTTAGGTTAGTTAGGATTAAGTAGTTCTAAGTTCTAGTGGACTGATGACCACAGCAGTTGAGTCCCATAGTGCTCAGAGCCATTAATCCCATGGATTTTTTGTTGTGGGGAGTTGGGGATTCTTGACATCTTTGGTCTGTGCAAGCGCTATTATAATGATGAAAAAACACTAGAGCAAAGCGTCATCAGTGCCTAACAGCACATCTGCGATAAACTTGAAGTTTTTCAGAAAATGCATGGTTCCCTGAGACGTCGGATACAAGCAAGCCTTACAACGAATGGACACCATATTGAGCACCTCCTCTGGAGATGGCTAACAAATGCAGATTCTACGCAATAAAAGGAGACTACACTAAAAACTTTCCTGTTTCACAATAACTGAATAATATTATTGTCATTTATTTATTCGTTTGTGAATTGCGTTCTGTATGTCGTTCGCAATAGCAAAGAGCATGCAGTAAAAGCGATGTGTTCCACAGAAGTGAAGATGAACAAGTGCTCATAGCTCATAAGGTATGGATTTTAGAGCCCATGTTTATTAGATACGTACATTTTCCTTGTTTTGGTCCATACTACCACCTTTAAAAATTTGGAATGCCGTTTTCCAAAACCCTGTTTATCACTGTTGACGTATAATCAAAACTCCAGGGAAAACAAACTTGAGACACAACCGAGTAGTACTGATTGTGAGCTTGAGGGCGAAGAGTAAAGTCGCTGTCACTCTCACCAACCGTGATGGAATGGAATACGTTTGCTCTCAAGAAATACAAACAGCACATACCATCGACATTTGCACTCTTGTTCAGATATGTTCAGTGCAGTACACATGGAAAGATACTTGGGGATAAGAAATCAAATTAAATTACTCTGTAACGAGTCACCGGGGACAACTGGTCCCTAGTATCAAACTACCCATAAAATGATCGTGAAGAATTTCCGAAATGTATGGCTTGTCTGTATCCTGTTGTGTACTAAAATGAGACAAACAGCGTCGGGGTACTGCGTACCTAACAAATACGTAAGTCTGTGAGGTCAAGAGGTAGCGTTCTCTTAGAGATCTATTTATATGCTTTCTATCTGATGAGTGTGACTGTGAAATCCACATTCAACTTCCTATAACCGGCTCGCTGACTAACCACAATCCACACATACATACAGAGACAGAAAAAAAAAGAGAGCAGAACAAAAGCAGTCATTACGTTTTCGTCAAGTACTTCGTTAGGTTGGTAACACGAACTAAGATGAGAGACATCAAGTGAACACACACAGTTACGACGAAAATCACAGTTCTCCTAAGAAAATTTGCAGTCAGTGGCAGACTAGTAATGGTTTTCTACAGCAGTCAGCATACAAAGTATGAAAACTCAGAAACATATAGATCGTGACGTGAAAATGTGTCGATGTTTCAGAAGTGAAATGACAGTGCGATCTCTAACCTATAGACCAGATGGGAGGAAACGCAGGTTTTAGCTAGAAAAATGAGTAACTGTAAGCAGTAATTTATTTATGTAAAAAGGAGGACGTTAACTGTTTTCTAACCCATAAATAACGCACATAAAAAACTGTATTATTCCGGATTAAATAGACTGAAGACGCCTTAGCGTAAAAGGCAAGATACGTCTGGAGCAAGTGAAATACATGTCACTAAGAAAAAGGCGTTTAAATGTGTAAAACGAATATTTATATACATGCTGTGGACGATGACCACGCAAAAAAAACTTGTCACGTGTAGTGTCTTCTGTAACAATTTACGTTTGGTTCTGGCTTGTGTGACTTAATGATTTTTATTGTACTTTCAATAAAGGCCGGCCGCTGTGGCCGAGCGGTTCTAGGCGCTTCAGTCCGGAACCGCGCTGCTGCTACAGTCGCAGGTTCGAATCTTGCCTCGGTCATGGACGTGTGTGATGTCCTTAGGTTAGTTAGGTTTCAGTAGTTCTAAGTCTTGGGGACTGATGACCTCAGATGTTAAGTCCCATAGTGCTTAGAGCCATTTGAACCATTTTTCAATAAAGAAAGTAAACAAAAACTCAGCAGCCGCCAAGTGCACATCAGAGAACTTTATCAGGTTCATCACGTCATGTGAGACGGTTTACGTATATGTCGATCAATATAATTAAAGTCCACCGTGATCGGAAAGGAATTATTATCAGTTTGTGCAATAATTTGCAGCTACCTATCACCTGAATTCTTATGTAAAATTGTTGTAACAGGTACAGAAAATTTTCAGCACTGCCTTCCGCATGTGCTGTTCTCGTACAGCAAGCATACTCTGTCACACGACGGCCATTCCCAATAGCAGCAACAACACTACGTTGAGCGCATAGGATTTTAGAAGCCTGGATTATTTAATGCCATGTACGATGTTTCCTGTAAAGTATTAATTTCAAAAGATTACAAACGTGAACCTGACGAACAGAAAGGTCATATAAAATCGTCTCAAATATTTATTTTTGATAAGGAAGTTTCTAGAATTATGTTTCCTTTGCCTCAGATAGATTTACGGATTACAGGAGTACGGTTTTGGTATGTGTTTAGTCCTGTGGTCTTGTCTACTTTACCTTCATTGCTACACTGCCAATTAAGAAATAAATAAATATTCGTTAAACAACAGATGTATGGCGAATGTAGAGCATACCTCATACAGTTCTTACGCAAAGAGGGTACTGAACTACTGATGGAGATACCTGAATTTATGGGATAATTATGTTTCTTACTCTTTATCTTACGAGCGAGTATACTTAGAAATAAACGATGGAAAACAAAACTTTCACACATTCATCAAACAAAAATAAGTTATTAATTTCATTCGTTTCCTTATAAAACTTACATGAAACTTTCTGGAAGAGGATTTCATTCCCATAGATCATTTGTTTTTCTACACACATTTATGCGTATATTTACTGATTCTAATCCTACTGTATCGTTTTCAATCCGTCGGTACTCTCACAACAGTTTCTCTAGTTTCTACTTCTTTTCCGAATTACACCCCATCACCAATCTGACAAGTGTAACATTGCTTTCTGGTTCTGTTCATTTTGCTCACATTTTGTCATTCGTTGCATTCTTTCATTTTTTATCCACTTGCCTGACGTTACGTCCTTCTGCCTACCATAGCTTTTGTTCTGAATTAATTTTCCCTATTTCACATCTTGCTTGACGTTACCTCCTTCTGCGTATCATAGCCTTTGTTCTAAATTAATTTTCCCCATTTCACCATAAGAGCTTTCCTCTGAAGTTCTAAAGTCTTTACACGCCTACAATTACTTGCTATTCTGTCATTTATATGCCTGGGATTTTATAATTCGTCCATATTACAACATTTTCAGACACTTTCATGAATTTCTGCATTTACAATACTGGTATATGTAAAAAACTAAATTATTCCCTGGCTCATATTCCACATTAAACTGCAGTTCACTGTATAAGTGAGTTACTAGTCAAGTTCGAAGAAAGAAAAGACACATAACCTCCAGTAGCACAATACATATCAAGGAAGCGTCGGGTAAAAACCAAGCTTCAGGTTTTCTTGCGTTGTTTTGATTCAGTCGTGTTTCTTACAACACGTTTATTGAAAACAGCCGAGCCGCGTTCATTCTGTGCAAGATTTGTGTGCAGCCTTAGAGATTTGATTGTGGTCAGTTTTAGTATCCACCAGTGTTTTGCAGAGTAACGATACATTCTGAGGATTACTCGCACACGGCCTAAAAGTAATTGTCACCGGTTTGGAACGTAGTGGAAAGCAAAGCACAAAGTAGACGGGAGTGCGCTGCTTCCGCTCGATTGCTGTGTCAATGGCAAGCGACGGCCATCAGAGACGTCGTCAAACGGCCTGTAGTAATTACCGCTCTTCAGTGTGAAATGGGCCGATGTTATAGATGTAAATGAGATTCTGCGGTTCACGGGTTAAACAGCGGGGAATGCTGAGAGCCAGCTGGCAACGCTCTGCTCTGCTGTCCTGCTGGCGGCAGCGGCTCACCTCCGTTGTGAGGGCGGCTGGGACAGGCGTGTCGCATATATATCGTGAAGGCTTCGCTGCCTGTTTCATAAAAAAAACAGTATTTGAATGATAATCCCCGAAGCTGTTCCTTTATAACTATCTGTCCTGTACAGTCTAAGACAAAAAAATAAAAATAAAACGAAAGTAACGTCGCACCACGAAGGAATTACTCGACAGCGACGGAAATCGGTAAATGTAATGCACATGTAAAAAGAAGCAAATTTTTTTACAGTTTCAGAGAAAAATGAATGATTTATTCACAAATTGAGCAATTAATCAACGCGTTTGCAGCGCGGAGTGGCCGCGCGGCTAAAGGCGCTATGCATGGATTGCGCGTCCCCTCCCGCCGGAGGTACGAGTCCTCCCTCGGGCTTGGGTGTGTGTGTTGTTCTTAGCATAAGTTAGTTTAAGTAGTGTGTATGTCTAGGGACCGATGACCTCAGCAGTTTGGTCCCTTAGGAATTCACACACATTTATTTTTGTAATGTCCGCCCCCAGTACATAGGAAGATACTCAAGATAGTTTGTGAGATAGGGTGCTACCGAAATTTGTATGTAGTATGTAAACAAAACCCGCCGGCACGTTAGCTCAGCGTGTTCGGTAAGAGGGTTGGCTGCCCTCTGTAATAAAAAAAACTGAGTTAATGGATCAACAACGAACTTAAACGGATGTCTTACGACGTCCACCCCGAGCAGATGCAACGAACAAAAGCGAACAAAATGAGATTAAAAAAACAAAACAAAAAAAAGTAGCTGAGTGGTCAGCGCGACAGACTGTCAATCCTAAGGCCCGGGTTCGATTCTCGGTTGGGTCGGAGATTCTCTCCCATCAGGGACTGGGTGTTGCGTTGTCCTAATCATCATCATTTCATCCCCATCGACGCGAAAGTCTCCAAAGCGGCGTCAAATCGGCGGCCTACCCGCCGGGAGGCCTTCGTCACACGCCATTATTATTATATTTTTATAATAACGCGTTGGTCCATCTCTTGCCCTTATGCGAGCAGTTATTCTTCTTGGCATTGATTGCTGGAGTTGTAGGGTGTCCTCCTGTGGGCGAACGTGCCAAATTCTGTCCAACTGGCCCGTTAGATCGTCAAAATCCGTAAATGGTTGGAGCGCCTTACCAATAGCGTTCCAAACGTTCTCGACTGTAAAGAGATCGGACGAGCTCTCCGGCCACGGTAGGGCTGGAAAGCAAGCAGACAAGCAGTAGCAACTCTCGTCGTGTGCGGGCGGGATTACCTTGCTGAAACATAAGCCCAGAACCTTTTGCCATGAACGGCAATCAAGCTGGGCATACAGTGTCATCGATAGTACTGCTGTGCTGTAAGGGGGCCGCGGATGACAACCAAAAGGGTCCTTCTAAGAATGCAACCAGACAACCTCTCATGGTTGTCAGGCCGTAAGGCGAGCGACAGTCAGGTTGGTGTGCCATCGCTGTCTGGGGCGCCTCTGGCCACGTCTTCGCTGGTCGTCGAAGCTCAGTCTGAAGCGGGACTCATCGCTAAAGACAATTCTACTCGATTCAATGAGAATACAGGCCGAAGACGTGTCTGGAGACTATCCGGACAGCTTTGGGATACCAACCTGTCTCTAGTCCGTCATACGGTCCGGCAATCAGGAGTGATGGTCTTAGCTGCCATTGCATTTCATGGCAGGATCGCTTTGGTTGTCATCTACGGCACATTTACAGCACAGCGGTACGTCGACGATATTCTGGCCTTTCATGGCAAGCCACTCTGGGCTTACATTTCAGCAAGACAACGTCCGCCCACAGACGACGAGAGTTTTTGTTGCTTGTCTTTTTGTTCACCAAACCCTACCTTGGCCAGAAACGTCGCCGAATTTCTCCCAAATCGAGAAAGTTTGGAGCATTATGGGCAAGGCCCTTCAAGAAGCTCGAGAGTTTGACAAACGCGCTAATTGGACAGAATTTGGCCCGATATCCCTCAGAAGGACATCCAAAAACTCTATCAGTCAATGATAATGTGAATAATTGTTTGCATAAGTGCCAGAGGTGGACCAATGCGTTCTTGACTTGATCAATTTGCGAAGATCTTTCTCTTGAATAAATGATGACGATGTTTGGTTTGTGGGGCGCTCAGCTGCGCGGTTATCCGCGCCCGTACAAATTCCCAACCTTTGCTCAGTCCAATCTCGCCACTTCCATGAATGATGATGAAATGATGAGGGCAACACAAACACCCAGTCATCTCGAGGCAGGTGAAAATCCTTGGCCACGTCGGGAATCGAACCCGGGACCCCGTGATTGGGAAGTGAGACCGCGCCGCGAGACCACGAGCTGTGGACATCTTGAATAAATCATCCAACTTATTCTGAAATTGTAACAATTTGTTTTTCTGTACATGTACATCACATCTACCGATTTCCGTCCTATTCGGGTAATTCCTTCGTGGTGCGTCGTATTTTTTCTGTCGCAGACTTTATCTCATTTTGTAGTCAGATGATGTTTGACGAGTAACTATAAAAAAATATAAGAAAATACTCTTTTTTTCCTCTTCAGAAGGTGATAAAATAGAAATACTGCTTATAAAATGATGAGATAGTAAAAGAAAAGAAGGAAGGAAGATTTAGGTTTAGCGTCTCGTGTACGACTAGGTCATTAGAGACGCTGTTCAAGCCGGGATAGGAGAAGAATGGGGGAGCAAATCGACCATGTTATTTGAATAGTCCTTCTTTGTATTTTCCTTTAGCGATTTAGTGAAACCACAGAAAAGCTAAGTCTGGATGGCCAGACGGGGATTTGAACTACCAATCTTCCGAATGCAAGTCCGCTGACTTATACATTGTTCTGCCTCGCTAGGTGTTCAGATACTACATGAAATTTAGTTTCTTATCCTTTTTTGTATACTCTTTGTAATGAATGGTAACACTGATTTACTCTTGAATACACAGAGTTAATCTGTCCTAGACTACGACAGTTTAGCGCACGTTCAGATGTCATCCATTTTATGTGCTTTGTTTCTCTACGCGCTAGTGGATGATCTACATCTACATCAATGTTCCGCAAGGCGCTTGACGGTGTGTGGTGGAGGGTACTTCTGGTACTATGATCTGATCTTCCCTTTTCTGTTCTACTCGCGTATGGCATGTGGGGAAGAATGATTGTCGATAAGCCTCTATATTAGCACTAATTTCTCAAATTGTTTCTTCTTGGCTGTTTCGTGGGATGTATGTGGGGGAAGTTATATGTTGTACGACTCTCTCCGGAAACTGATTGTCCCAACATAAACAGAGAATTCACTTGACCTCCTCCATGTGAATTCATGTTGTTCAAATTTCACCCTTCCCTTTGCTGTTTTAATCTCGACCGTTTATGCTCATTAAGACTTGCAAAAATCTTCTGGGTGTAAAACAATTTTCGCATATGTGACATTCCCAGTACCATGGTCTCACTGAACTAATATTTCGCGACTGGTGTAAGACATATGAATAAGTCTTGGAGAAGGGAGAGTGCGCGAACGGGGCCATCATACAACTTTGGTATGTGCCTAAGTATCGTAGCTACTATGTTTGATATCGACACGACTTAGTTTTCAAGGCATTCGCTAGTTCTTGAAAGCAATAATATTGTTGCCGTAACACATGCCAGTAAAACATTTCAAAATAGTTCGAAAATGTTCAAACCTTGAAGACTGTACAGTGTAGTTCCAGTGCCCGTAGGCTAACCTAAACCAACTGTACACTCAAGCTTTCAGCGGGCACATTTTCAACAAGACGGACGAAACTGAGATATATACATTGTCATACAGCTGCATACACTAATGAGATGCATTGATTTAACTAGCGAGTTTCCAATTGGAAGAGTACAGCTCGCTAAACAAATCCTTCAGTGTGAGTTTTGTCGGCATGAAACCAAAAAATGTTACTATGCAGATTGGCTCTGAGCACTATAGGACTTAACAGCTGTGGTCATCAGTCCCTTAGAACTTAGAACTACTTAAACCTAACTAACCTAAGAACATCACACACATCCATGCCCGAGGCAGGATTCTAACCTGCGACCGCAGCAGTCGCGCGGTTCCGGATTGCGCGCCTAGAACCGCGAGACCACCGCGGCCGGCTACTATGCAGAGAATACTCTTGATTGATAAGTAAATTCGAGCAACCCGTTTTCAGTGCTGTTGTGTTCTCGGTACTCCGTTCCATGTCCTTAGACTAGATCTAGGTGCCAGGCCATGAATCAAGTCATTCAAACATGCGTAAGGAGATGGTGCGTGGTCTTTGTGCCAAACCGTGCTTCCCTCTGGAGTTACAAAATTGAAAAGATTTGAGAAGTTGTTTTTGTTGTCTGTAGCTCTACTGGTTAAATACATAATGCTGTATTGCTGTACTTGTGTTATTACAAATAAAATGTAATGTCTCACGAACCTTGGAACAAAAACTTTCTTCCTACTCTTATGCTGAAAACTATCTTGAGAGCGTGGCTATCTACAAAATACAAATTGGTTCTCGCAAGGAACGGCCTTGATACGCCTGGGTACTAGGTCAAACAGACCTTGGATGGCGTGTACAGGTACAGCTGCCCATGCAGCTTCAACTCGATACCACAGTTCATCGAGAGTAATGACTGGCGTATTGTGACGAGCCAGTTGCTCGGCCACCATTGACCAGACCTTTTCAATTGGTGAGAGATGTGGAGAATGTGCTAGCCAGGGCAGCAGTCAAACATTTTCTGTATGCACAAGGGCCCGTACAAAACCTGCAACATGCGGTAGTGCATTATCCTGCTGAAATGTAGGGTTTCGCAGGGATCGAATGAAGGGTACAGCCACAGGTCGTGACGCATCTGAAATGTAACGTCCACTGTTCAAAGTGCCGTCAATGCCAACAAGAGGTGACCGAGACGTGTAACCAATGGCACCCCATACCATCACGCCGGATGATACGCCAGTATGTCGATGACGAATACACGCTTCCAATGTGCGTTCACCACGATGTCGCCAAACACGGTTGCGACCATCATGATGCTGTAAACAGAACCTGGAGTCATCCAAAAATATTACTCTTTGACATTCGTGCACCCAGGTTCGTCGTTGAGTACACCATCGCAGGCGCTCCTGTCTGTGATGCAGCGTCAAGGGTAACCGCAGCCATGGTCTCCGAGCTGATATTCCATGCTGCTGCAAACGTCGTCGAACTGTTCGTGCAGGTGGTTGCTGTCTTGCAAACGTCTCCATCTGTTGACTCAGGGATCGAGACGTGGCTGCCCGATCCGTTACAGCCATGCTGATAAGATGCCTATCATCTCGACTGCTAGTGATGCAAGGCCGTTGGGATCCAGCACGGCGTTCCGTATTACCCTCCTGAACCCACCGATTCCATATTCTGCTAACAGTCACTGGGTCTCGACCAACGCGAGCAGCAATGACGCGATACGATAAACCGCAATCGCGATAGGCTACAATCCGACCTTTATCAAAGTCGGAATCATGATGGTACGCATTTCTGCTCCTCACACGAGGCATCACAACAACGTTTCACCAGGCAACGCCGGTCAAATGCTGTTTGTGTATGAGAAACCGGTTGGAAACTTTCCTCGTGTCAGCACGTTGTAGGTGTCGCCACCGGCGCCAACCTTGTGTGAATGCTCTGAAAATCTATTCATTTGCATATCACAGCATCTTCTTCCTGTCGGTTAAATTTCGCGTCTGTAGCACGTCATCTTCGTGGTGTAGCAATTTTAATGGCCAGTAGTGTATTTTGATACTCGCTAACCTACTCATCAAAACCTATATGGTACTTCCCATTAATCTACATTAATCTAGAATCATGACATTTACCAAGAAGCAAGGTTTCACACTACAACCAACGGAAAAAAAATCCGAAAAATGTTTAATTTGTAATTATATCACATAAAAAACATTTCTTTTGTCGTTTACTATTTGACTCAAAACTTGACATTAAAGCATCCTGGAAAGTCTTGGAGTCCCTGGGACCAATATCACTGTCGGTAACAGGGAAAAATCCTCGAGATCCTCGATTCCCAGATGAACTGTTCTATACATAACTAAGTTTGTACGGAAACCCCAGCTCGCGAGTCCTACTCGGACCTAGCCAACTTTTCTCATTTTCCTGACAAATGTCAGATTTGCCACTACAGCGTTTCCCACATCCACTCTTCATTTATAGCCTGAACAACTGGGGATATTGTAGTGACAGCTTTCTGCTGTACCATCGGCGCCTTGAAAACGTTTTCGGCTCCATACAACGAGAGGCGTCGCGACGACCTTTTTTCACTGCTGTAGCCGTTTGGCAGGCACAAGGTTGGGGTGCGTGCGTATTGTTCCCTGCCCTTTTGTCATGAGTAATGGCATGGCCGCCCTTCGCCACAAGGGCCTTTGAAATCCCACTTCCCTCGTTAGCGGTAACCTCGCTTTCTTCCGTCGCCACTGCTGTTTCCGTCAACAAGCAGCGTGTTGTCAAGACTCAAAACACTCTCTTCGCCTTCACTCTCGCTTTCCGCAAGCTACAATAGCGGAAAAAAAGGAAGCATCTTTAATATGTTGTTACTTTCCTCAGCACTGAAGATGCACTTATGAATTGACTCCAATTTTAGTTCTATGTGGGAACTACTTCCATAACGTAATGGTGTAGTGCAGAGGTGGCCTAGAATTCAGCTCGAGAGCCATGCTTTGTCCCCCGTGCTGCAGTCAGACCGCCACGCCACGCTCTCTGAGTTGGAAGAGGGAGAAGAGGGAGGGGGTTGCGAACGCACAGGATTTAAATAGCAATGTAATCGTACTTGGTTACATATTTCATATTTCTCAGCAATATAGGTCACAGACGAAACAAACTGTCAGTTCTAAATAATTATTTTTCATGCACTGAAGACACAACTTTCATCGGGCACAAACTGTCGGCATACAGACAGACAGAGAAAGTTTCACAAATTTTCCCAATCAGGCTGCGACGTAATCATGACTTATTTGGTTCAATCATCGAAAATACACTTTAACGCACGTATCTGATCGGAATATTTTGCTACGTTTCCAAACTCATTATCGAGATGTGGATCTGAGGAAAACAATGTAGACGACCTAGACAGTTTTGACGTAAAAGGATTTGAATTTAAAATGGGAATTACACAGTAGTTCTATCAGCTACGTCTGCACATACACAGGGGCGCCTTCAACTGAAACGGCGAACGGTCTCAAAAACAGCTCAAAAACTGCTGTAAGACTGGCAGTGTCCCCAAAAACGTGTAGAGGACTGTCCTTTTCGTTATTTCAAGGCCACAATTAATTCTTCAAACCCCATGATTCCTTTCACGCTTGTGAGCGTATGGAAAAGGACTTGCATCAAATGAGATATAAGTTGTTTCTCACATTGCAATGTCTTACTGTGGGCAATGGGCAGTCAAGCCTACTTAAAATGCAAGGTGTGCAAACCATTCCGGATGTTCCAATTTTCGTTCCTGCACTCCTTTTTCTCTCATAAATTCGATAATAGCGGTCTTAAATTCGAAAAATCGTTCCAGGCTAGCTCCTACATTACTTTGCAGTAATGTATGAAGTCTCCGCATCATTCATTCGATTCCATTGTTAGCTGTTGCAACAGGAAGCGGAATAACTTATGCAACTGAAGAAATTCAGTTAGGTTTCTTCACATGCTCCATGCCTGCTAATTTGGCACAAAGTGCTTCTTGTGTACAAAGCAACGAACTCCGTCTGTCGATCTTTGTAATTTTCTGCTTTGTCATTGTCAAATAAGTCTTTTAATCTTTTCTGCGCGGTGTTCCAACGTCGTTTCGTAGCAAATTTGCAGTACCCATCGATAACGCAACTGCATATAAGGTACTCAGAATTCTCACCCATCTCTTTCGTCATTCACATTGATTTTTAAAGAAGTGTGGCAATAGATCGCTAGACTGCCTCTTTTTGTGCGAAAAGCTACTGGAAATGTGAACATCTGTCATTCCACGAACAAACAGCGAAAGCTAAACAGCGTGACACAGGGATTCCACCAAACTGAAGACAGTCGTGCCGAGCAAAGAATGCCACATCCCAATGCTAAATAAAATGTTGCGCTGCACCGAGTACTTCCCTGAAGGACCGAGCACAGCTGAGACAGGCCGACGTCGCGTCCGCTCGCGGCTCGCACATCGCACTCGCGTGCCGCTCGGCATGGTATGGTACTTGTGTTGACCACTACGTTGATGACCAGTTCTGCCCACAGAATGGCATGTGAAGGGAGGCTGTGGGGTTGGAAGCTTCCAGTTCTGTGGCTAGTACGGAATCAAGAATGCTGGTCCAATAAAACATTCTTTGTCACTCGACATTGCTCGCACTGTAGGTGGACAGTTGCAGCCCAGGTGCTTACTGCGGCCAGCGGGAGCGAGTGAATCCGCCGAGACAGCATAATAGCAGCTGGCGGCGGTCGCGCTGTGCCGGCCGGAGTGGCCATGCGGTTCTAGGCGCTACAGTCAGGAACCGCGCGACTGCTACGGTCGCAGGTTCGAATCCTGCCTCGGACATGGATGTGTGTGATGTCCTTAGGTTAGTTAGGTTTAAGCAGTTCTAAGTCTAGGGGACTGATGACCTCAGATGTTAAGTCCCATAGTGCTTAGAGCCATTTGAACCACTTGAATTGACGCATGTCGGTCAAACTAGGCTCTCGAAATGTTGAAGGTTCCAAAATGATTAAACGTATTATTTTATCTCCTACACGATGAGCTAAATGCAGACAACCATTAGATCGGAGTCGCAGAGACTTCCAATCACAAAAACTACTTTCATACATGTCTATCTTTGTGGAAGCCTTCCCGACAAGGAAACAATACAGAATAATAGGAACATGTGATAAGAAGGTCCGTACCTGTTACAGTATCCTTCAAGACACAAAAAACAGTGCTAATATATGACTGAGTCCTATCAGGTGACTGCCACATGTGCGGAGATTCGACTTCAAGCCTTGCTTAATCAAACATTTGAGCGATTAATATTATATTTGGAAAAGGTTTTAAATGATCTCCCATATGACGACATAAACTTATTGAAACTTACCTATAAACGGATTGTGATCGTTCAGAACGAATTCAGTTTAAACCAAATTCTGAAAACGGTCATGATTCTGATGCGAATATATTTCAGGCATGTCTAGTGTCTCTCCAACTAACTAGTTGCACGAATAAAGGCCTAATTGTTTGGAGAAATCGTACATCATATCCACGGTATTGCAAATCGCTAAGAATTAGATATATTCATGAAACAGCTGAAGTTACTAGCGAGAAATCGGTTATATCAACAGACAAATTGATAAATTGCGAAAAACAAAAATTGCAAGAGCAGAGGGTGATTCATCCATAAAACGCAAATTGCTGATGACTGCGATAGATGCAAAGGTCTGCAATGGAGCAAGAGAGACAGCATCGACAATGAGATGCTATGGTTGCAAGTCTACCTCAAAAGACTTCAATGGCTTGTCCAAAACCAAAGCAGTAAATACAGAAACTGTTCAGTTCGGCCTGTCTACGCTCCTCCCCAGAATCACATATTTCGAATTTTTGTTGCTTTTTCACATGGACTCAACAACATGAAGCCGCAAACCCGTTCAAAAGAGGAAAAGGAATTTGTTCAAGAGAGGAAAAAAGTGACACAAGAAATGTTTAGAAATCGATTCACATTAATTGTAGATATTGCCAAACAAGGCTGTGGAAAGATAGGTGAAACGAAAGATTTTTTCCAGATCCTAAAACATCAGCTGAAATAACAGGTGTACGTAGGTCTGCAACTCATCTGTTCTGGATTATTCTAGAAGCTATTTCCAGTGATCATAAGGTAGACATAGACAATTTTGCTGCTTATACTGGTGAAACAGTAAAACTGTATATTGATTTATATCTGTGACATCCTGTGTCACCGTCTGCACACAAAATTTTCGTGCATGGCCAAACTGACATTGAACATATTCTCTTACCCATAGGCAGTTTATCAGAAGAGCAGCCGAGGCTCGCAATAACCACTTTTGTCTGTGCAGAGAAACTTTTTCCAGCAAATTCTCACAAGAAGAGCACAATTTGGACGTAATAAACAGGGTATTACTGACATCCGATCCATTAATAACAGGTATGAAACGGAAGCGAAAGAAAACCAGCAAATCTTTCCTAAAGGAGGTAGTTTCTTTTACTGCTCTCAAGCAAAGGATGGATCATACCGTACGATTTCATGCTGAAAAAGACGATGAAGAGAAGTCCCTAATAGAACAGACTGCTCAGGTGAACCAGACCGTGAGATGTCATCGGTATAATATTGTAGCTAAGATACAAAGAATCTATTAAGAATACGTTAATTTTGTTTTATTTCATGTTATAAAGTATATATACATGCAGTTTTACCCCGAGAATATATTCTCTGCCGTCTCATAGTACAGAAAATACCAAACACTAATTTTGGCCAGCTTTTTGGATGAAATACCTCAATGTGCGTTGGAAGCCCCAGGCAGAAAAATTGAGTCACATTGCCTCTATAAGCGTCCATGATTGCGAAACTGTTGCCGGAACAAGATTTTGTGCACGAACTGACCTCTAAGTTACGTCCCATAGATGTTCGATGGGATTCATGTCGGAAGATCTGGGTGGCCATATCATTTGCTCGAACTGTCCAGAATATTCTACAAACCAACCACGAACAGCTGTGTCCAGGTGACATGGCAAATTGTCATCCATAAAAATGAAGTCCATGAATGGCTGCCAAAGATCTCCAAGTAGTAGAGCGTAACTATTTCCCGTCAATGATCGGTTCAGTTGGACCGAGGACCCAGTTCATTGCACGTAAAAACAGACCACACCCTTATGGAGCTACCCCTAGCTTGCACAATACCTTGTTGACATCTTGGGTCGATGGCTTCGTGGGATGGCACCACAGTCGAAACCTAGCATCAGCTCTTATCAACTGAAATCTGATTTCATCTGATCAGGCCACGGTTTTTTGGTCGTATAGGCTCCAGCCGATATGGTCACCAGCCCAGGAGAGGTGCTGCAAGCGATGTGTAGTTAGCGAAGGCACGCGCGTCAGTCGTCTGCTGCCAAGCCCACTAACGCCAAATTTCGCCTCACTGATCTAACGGATACGATCGTCGTATGTCCCACATCGATTTTTTATGGTAATTTCACCCAGAGCTGCTTGGCTGTTAGCACAGACAACTCTAGGCAAACGCCGCTGCTCTCGGTCGTTAAGTGAAGGCCGTCGGCCACAGCGTCGCCCGTGGTGAGAGGGAATGCACGAAATTTGGTGCTCTCGATACCCTTTTGACGCTGGGGATTTAGGAATATTGAATTCTCTAACGATTTCCGAAATGCAGTGTCCCATGAGTCCAGCTCCAACCACCATTCCGCATTCAAAGTCTGTTAATTCCCTTCGTGCGGCCATAATCGCGTCGGAAACCCTTCCACACGCATCCTCTCAGTACAAATGACAGCTCTACCGAGGCACTTCCCTTTTATACCTCGCATACGCGGTACTGCAGCTATCTGTATGTATGCATATCACTATTACATGACTTTAGTTACCTCAGTGTACTTACCCAGGCCAGGTTTGTTGTGGCAGAATATCGGTTCACGTGTCGTGGCCAGCAGTGAAACGTTGCTTTGCGCTACAACACGTAGCAAATCTAGCCCGCCGCTACGGCTGTTACTGTACCTCGCTGCACAATAGAATGCTACGCCAGCATTACTGCAGCGCCCAGCTCCAAAGTCACGCCGGTGTCTAGCCCACATACCCCGTTGATGTCTGTTGTGGTCTGCCCGAGACTGGTGCCGCAACAATGAGAGGAGTGGGAACACCACTTGCAATCCTCCCCTATGTTAGTATGACGTGCTAGGGTGTCTGTTTCTGCTAGACTGAGCGTAAGTGTACAAGTCCGTCACACTTCCCATAAGGTGTATCTGTATAAGCTCCTACCAGTTGTCCCTCCGTCGCAGTAGGTAGCGCAAGCCATTGACTCGTGGCACTAAAGATCCTGCAGATTGTGAAATCGAACAAAGAGGAACGGACTACTCGCTGCGATGTAACGAAACAAATCATTTTAGGGATGCCACACATCTAATGCTGGGTGCTAACCCAGATGTACTGCAGATCTGACTGCACAAAGACGTTGCACCATTTGCCACAATCCAGCACATAAATTAAACACTACATTAAGATCGTACAGTCATTGATACACACTCGTAATAGATTCTCTCGACATTATCGCGATTCGATTGCAATTTACCGCGTCGTCTTTTAATATTTAACTGCTACTTAGCAGTCTGTGAAGACCGCGTTCGTCATGCGCCCATAAAGATCGGGCGCCCCCCATTCGGCTCACTGTGGCCATACAACCGAGTTCTTTGGCTGATAGCCGCAAAAAATTCTCTAGACCAATCATGGTCTGGCATTAGCTTCGTTTCAATATATGGTAGGGCTCCTCTCAGCCAATGAGACATAAACGCTCAATTTCACGTCACCTGCCTGTAACATGCACAGTGCGACATCACCAAAAATTATATCAAACCCTTCTGCAGTAAGCCAAGTCGCTACCACTGCGCCACATTAAACGACCTTATGTATAGGATATTGTGTGCTTTATATGTCATATGGCATATAGCTATTACACATTCTGAAACCATATTAATATTGTTCATTGCCTTTTCAGGAGGAAGACACTCATTCTGTTCTGGAGTTTTGTAGGTTGCGAATGTTATCCATGGATATCTTACCCCACTCCGATTGTTGACCATTCTGTCCAACTCTGAAATTGGTATGTCACTGAGCTGAGTGGCTGGGTGTATAGTATCATATACCGCACATATTATACTAAGGACATAGCCCCAACAGCAACGGGAGTCTTCCACATAGCCCAAGGGCTGGTGAATGGTGCTCTGTTGCGACAGCACATCACCGTCCCGTGGTGTAAACAATAAAAGGATTGGTCAGTAGTATTATAGATAAATCCAGAGCTGGAAAAAAAAGAAAATGTAAGGCCAGCCTTCAGGACACATACTCACACACAGAAGAAGAAAAACACAGGCTCTAAAAATCTTCATTCCTATGTTTGTATTTCTTTTTATACAGCTCTTCATAGTAATTATTCGCATACGATATGAACCTTCTCTATTATGTAATGTTCAAAATATTAGCTTGCTTACGGTTCGTTCAGATTTTACTTATTGGTTCAAATGGCTCTGAGCACTATGGGACTCAACTGCTGAGGTCATTAGTCCCCTAGAACTTAGAACTAGTTAAACCTAACTAACCTAAGGACATCACAAACATCCATGCCCGAGGCAGGATTCGAACCTGCGACCGTAGCTGTCCAGACTGCAGCGCCTTTAACCGCACGGCCACTTCGGCCGGCTGTACTTATTACTTGCACCGCCAGTGTTTCGTGTCCCATTGGATCAAAGGCGGTATTTCCACGCTACTCATTCCGCTGCCTTATTTACATGTAGCACCAAATAATTTAAGATTTTTGAGTTATTTGTTGACCTTTGGGTACACCCATACATCCCGCCGAAGGTTCGAGTCCTCCCTTGGGCATGGTTGTGTGCGTTGTTCTTAGCATAAGTTAGTTTAAGTAGTGTGAAACTCAAGGGACCGATGACCTAAGCAGTTTGGTCCCTTAGGAGTTCACACACTTTGAACATTTGAACACCCATACAGCCAGTCCAAACTCACGTTGCTGCTTACACTTTAAACCCATCAGTCTATCGTAGCTGCAGCTCCTGAGAAATTTAAAAGAAACTTCAGTGACATGGTGAGCAACATATAAAAAAATACGTTGGTCTCTAAGATTAACAGTTGTCTAGTAAATCGAAGTAAACACACACACACACACACACACACACACACACACTTAATGGTTAAAATTAAATTCCAACGTCTAACATGAATTCTACGAGCAGTTTGTATATATTCATTGTAACAGAGTGTTAACATATGCGAAGGAAATACTAGACGCATGTGGACCAGTTTCATAAGCAGCCATTCTGATTCTCTTTTGTGTCAAGAGCCAAAGTAGAGGTGGCTGACGTCCTGGTTCTCCACACAGTGGCAGTATGGCGATGGGATCGTATGATGTGGAGTCTATGGAGCTGTTGTCTGTAAAAGCCGTGGTTGAATTTCAAACTGGAAATAATTCTTCCAAACTGTCTTTCGTTAACTGTGTCAGTTGAATTACGTTTCAGAGACCATTTTTCAGCATACTATTGGGCCTTCAGTCAATTCAGGTTGATTTGTTTGTATCAGGTACCCTTGTGCAGATCTTTAGTCTCCCATGCCTTGTTCCATTCGCTTTTGACCATGTCTCTAACTACAGTAATTAGATCATCCGATGGAATGCATTACTCTTGTATGCCAATCGTCGTGCCGTTAGGCAATTGGCTAGCTTTCTCATTACCCACCATCCATGCATGGCCCTTGATCCACACAAATGGTTATTATATGCTAGTTCTGTGCAGCTGTGATACAACAGCAGCTATTCAGTATAGTAGACAATGTATGTCTTCGTCCTTACCAACTGATATCAGTCTTTACGTCATGGAGAGCCAGTCTTTGAGCTGTACAGGTGCGAAGAGAGTTATGTTGGTACACCCCATTTTTGACGACAATAAACATGTAGTCGAGCGGTCCGGACTTATCAGGTGGGCGTCCAGAGCTGATATTAAATGATGAAACAGGAAATTAATCCAAATAAATGGGATAACACAGGGCGCGCCTAGGGTAGGAAGTTACCAAGTGCCAGTTTAGGAGACGGAACAACTGAAAAACGTGGGCAGTAGGCGAGGTGACGGATATTGTTAAGGTCAGTTGTTGGCTGGTCTTGAGGCCTCCCGAGAAAGACGTCTGTTTTACTCGAAGTCTGGATCACAAGAGATAGAGGCAGCTGTGTTCTGCACCCCAGAATCATCCAGAGTCTACCCACGCTATTGCCTAACCCGATGACGAGAATTCGCTAACAATTTCTGTAGAGGGCTGGAGATGCCTCTTATTAGTAACTTTAACCGAACAGGACTGCCTCAGTTCTGAAAGACATGCAGCTTGTGTCGTGTAGGCACAGCCGAAGCTACTGTGGGAGAAAACTTGTAAAAACCTGACTGGCCACCACCTTGTATAGAGTGCTATGGTACGGTTAGCCACTATAGTCATGTCGTATGATAGTGCACATTCAGTGGCTAGCAGTTCATCCATGGAATCTAATGGCTTTAAAGACAGCAAGTAATGAAGGTATGTCTCCTACTGTTATTAATTAATTAAAGGATTGCTACCTTTCATTTTTAATTCATTCAGTCACGACTATGTATACATTTAATGCATGATTATCTGCTGTCGCTCAGTATAGAAACAATGAGACAGCGTTGCTGTTGATCTTCAAAAAAGGCTGAAAGTGTTCCTCTCCTTAATGCCAGTTGGGTCAACGTCATTAGTACATATACAAATTTGACATACTGGTGTTTCAACTCCATCTGTACCTTTTTTTTCATAATCAATTACTATATGGGTTTTGCAGATAGAGCGTTTTTTGTCACTGTCTTCTCAGAAAATAAATGTTTTATTACGGTATATTGATAATTTTTTACTTATGGACCGTCTGACAGCAACTGAATAAAACACAATTTTGGTGCCATACGCGTTTCGCCTTTATTTTCTGCAAGGCATCATCAGTGGCAAGTTGCGTGGACAATTTCTTACATATTACGCTCCTGTTGCATTTTTGGTGTTGTTCTTCTTCTTATGAGTGCCAATTTGCGTTTTTTCCCCACATTCCACAGCACTATGAACTGAACGCTTGTTTCAATGCAATGTTTTGGCTTCTGTTGAACTGCGGGATCGGCAATGCCAAAACATTGCATTGAAACAAGCGTTCAGTTCATAATGCTGTGCAATGTGGGAAAAAACCGCAAATTGGCATTCATAAGAAGAAGAACAACACAAAAAATGCAACAGGAGCGTAATATGTAAGAAATTGTCCACGCAACTTGCCACTGATGATACCTTGCAGAAAATAAAGGCGAAACGCGTATGGCACTAAAACTGTGTTTTATTCAGTTGCTGTCAGACGGTCCATAAGTAAAAATTATCAATATACCGTAATATTATACGCAACTGAGGAAGACAGGACTACAAAAGTTGAAGATAAATGTTTTACTTTCCTACTAGAATACTGCTTCAAGCTGCTCCAAATTTCAGTCTATATTACAGATACCAAATGCATTTAGGGACACAAACGGATAGTTTACTATCGATAACTTACTACTATACCAGAAAACATGTACTGTTTGTTAAATCTCCGCACTAATTTGAGTCTAGATGGATATATATGACAGAAAGCAATTGATTTGCCAGCGCTGTTTAGTGCAGTTCGCTTGTCTGAAGTCAGCAACTACTCTGTACCTTGTTACTCGTTTGTTGGCGCCGGCCGGGGTGGCCGAGCGGTTCTAGGAGCTTCAGTCTGGAACCGCACGACCGCTACTGTCGCAGGTTCGAATCCTGCCTCGGGCAAGGATGTGTGTGATGTCCTTAAATTAGTTAGGTTTAAGTAGTTCTAAGTTCTAGGGGACTGATGACCTCAGCTGTTAAGTCCCATAGTGCTCAGAGCCATTTGAACCAACTCGTTTGTTTCATCCCTCAACAGACGGGTAACAACTTAACTGCCAATCCAAGACAAGGTCGTTTGTTAGCTATCCGTGTTTCAGATAGCACAGTTTCTCTGAACCGACAACCTCCGAGGTGATACCCGTAACTTTTCAATCAACGACAAAACGAGCACTTACTGCGGTTATACGGCCTGTGCTGCGGGCTGTGAGGCGCTGTAACGTAACGTAACGAGTCGTGAGTCAGCCGAGGTGTTACGCCGGCGTAATTCGCGGCAGGACGGGGCGGGGCGGGGCGCCGTCTGTTTGCAGAGTGACGCGAGCCGAGCCGAGCCGAGCCGCAACGCACTTTAATCAGGGCACCGCCACGGCGCGCTCTGCCATTACGTTTCGCTGACAGGTACCGACAACCGTCACTAGTAGGCTAGGTACATTTCGTTACTACCCATGTGTCTACTGTCTACTACAGGGTGTTTCAAAAATGACCGGTATATTTGAAACGGCAATAAAAACTAAACGAGCAGCGATAGAAATACACCGTTTGTTGCAATATGCTTGGGACAACAGTACATTTTCAAGCAGACAAACTTTCGAAATTACAGTAGTTACAATTTTCAACAACAGATGGCGCTGCGGTCTGGGAAACTCTATAGTACGATATTTTCGACATATCCACCATGCGTAGCAATAATATGGCGTAGTCTCTGAATGAAATTACCCGAAACCTTTGACAACGTGTCTGGCGGAATGGCTTCACATGCAGATGAGATGTACTGCTTCAGCTGTTCAATTGTTTCTGGATTCTGGCGGTACACCTGGTCTTTCAAGTGTCCCCACAGAAAGAAGTCACAGGGGTTCATGTCTGGCGAATAGGGAGGCCAATCCACGCCGCCTCCTGTATGTTTCGGATAGCCCAAAGCAATCACACGATCATCGAAATATTCATTCAGGAAATTAAAGACGTCGGCCGTGCGATGTGGCCGGGCACCATCTTGCATAAACCACGAGGTGTTCGCAGTGTCGTCTAAGGCAGTTTGTACCGCCACAAATTCACGAAGAATGTCCAGATGGCGTGATGCAGTAATCGTTTCGGATCTGAAAAATGGGCCAATGATTTCTTTGGAAGAAATGGCGGCCCAGACCAGTACTTTTTGAGGATGCAGGGACGATGGGACTGCAACATGGGGCTTTTCGGTTCCCCATATGCGCCAGTTCTGTTTATTGACGAAGCCGTCCAGGTAAAAATAAGCTTCGTCAGTAAACCAAATGCTGCCCACATGCATGTCGCCGTCATCAATCCTGTGCACTATATCGTTAGCGAATGTCTCTCGTGCAGCAATGGTAGCGGCGCTGAGGGGTTGCCGCGTTTGAATTTTGTATGGATAGAGGTGTACACTCTGGCGCATGAGACGATACGTGGACGTTGGCGTCATTTGGACCGCAGCTGCAACACGGCGAACGGAAGCCGGAGGCCGCTGTTGGATCACCTGCTGCACTAGCTGCGCGTTGCCCTCTGTGGTTGCCGTACGCGGTCGCCCTACCTTTCCAGCACGTTCATCCGTCACGTTCCCAGTCCGTTGAAATTTTTCAAACAGATCCTTTATTGTATCGCTTTTCGGTCCTATGGTTACATTAAACCTCCGTTGAAAACTTCGTCTTGTTGCAACAACACTGTGTTCTAGGCGGTGGAATTCCAACACCAGAAAAATCCTCTGTTCCAAGGAATAAACCATGTTGTCTACAGCACACTTGCACGTTGTGAACAGCACACGCTTACAGCAGAAAGACGACGTACAGAATGGCGCACCCACAGACTGCATTGTCTTCTATATCATTCACATCACTTGCAGCGCCAACTGTTGGTGAAAATTGTAACTACTGTAATTTCGAAAGTTTGTCCGCCTGAAAATGTACTGTTGTCCCAAGCATATTGCAACAAATGGTGTATTTCTATCGCTGCTCGTTTAGTTTTTATTGCCGTTTCAAATATACCGGTCATTTTTGAAACACCCTGTATAAAAGAATCACTACAGTACTGTTCAAGTGTATGGGACCCATATCAAACAGAACTAATAGGTGATATTGTATTGTATGTATGGGACTGATGGCCTCAGATGTTAAGTCGCATAGTGCTCAGAGCCATTTGAACCATTTTATTGTATGTATACTGAGAAGGGCAGCACGAATGGAGACAGGTGTGCTTCATTCACGGGGTAGCGTCACGTAAACGTTGAAAAAACAGAATTAGCACACGCTTGAAAATAGAAACAAATTATTGTGAGGAAGCATATTATTAAAAATTCAAGAACCGATATTAAGTTAACACTCTGCAGATGTATTCTTCTGCCGACTACACATGGCTCGCGTAGGGACCATGAAGACGAAATTATACTAAATTAAACTGAAAGAATAAAAAATAAAAAGCACTCACAGAGGCACCTAAACAGTCATTCTTCCCGTGTACCATGCATCTGGAACCAGGACAAACGCTGACAAGTGGTACCATCATACATCAAATCTACCGACTTTTTTTTAGAGCGTATGTGTACCATGTGTGACTGAAACCGATCCAGGGGTTATGAGTAAAATCTTCTCCATGGCCTTGCCCCCTTACGCACATGTCACATATATTTCACAAGTTTTTAACATATTTCACACACATTTTTACACATTATTCACTTGTATGTCTACGAAATTTCGCCCTGCAGTTTCATTTTCACGCAGCTCAATGTTTATTACATCGTATCTCCTGAACTATGTGCTGTACAATGATATAATTTTGCTGGTACATCCAGTGGTATATGTGGCGACTATGTGTCTACTGTCTGCAAAATGTGTTCCAAATAGATTTAATAATAAAGAAGTCATAAATTAAAACATCATGCATGATGCCGCAGTTTCTCACGCATGTCACTGTTTATGACGTCATACCTCCCGATCTATGTGTAGAACTATATATATATAATACTAGTACTTTCAGTGGTATACGTGATTAACGTCTGTGAAATGTGTTGCAAATATACTGGGTGGTTATAATTTAACTTTCCCTATTTAACACTTTATAACACTGAATCTTATTACGGTATGATGACCAAAAATTGTAGCATTAATACCAAAAACATGGGGAAGAGAAATACTGCAGAATCAATTCAATTAAAACACTATTAATGCGCTGCTACAGTATATCATACCATTACATACCGGTACCATTACTGCTACAAAAGGGGCTCAATATCGCGCCCATCAGTGTCTACAAGAGTCTGAAAATGCAGGACTGCATTCTGCTTTGCGGAACGAAGCATGTTCGTAGGTATGCTGGCTACCTCTCTTGACATGCTGTGCTTCAGATCAGCACGTATGCGAATGTTCCCCTAGTAAACCCTGTCCTTTAGGTAGCCTCCCAACCATAAATCGTAGGAAGTGAGATCAGGTGATTGTGCTGGCCAAGCATTTGGAAACGATCGGCTGATAATTCGATCGTTTCCAGATGTGTTTCGGAGAAGCAGGCAAATTTCACGAGCGATGTGCGGTGGGGCCCCGTCTTACATGAAATCTATTGAGTTCAATGCGTCTCTCTACTGTAAGGCGGGTATGACATGCTGGCGAAGCTTATCGCAGTAACGCTGGCCAGACATACTGCACGTCTTTGCTCCTTGAGCGCCGTCCTGTTCATAAGAGAATGGGCCAATGATGAACGTAGTCGTGAAGCCACACCACACGCTGACATGTTCAACATACAAAGGAACTTCATGCATAGTGACTGGAGGTAAAGTTCCCCACACTCGGCAGTTCTGTGTGTTCACCTCACCCGTCAGAGAAAAATGAGCTTCGTCTGTCCATAGGATGTTCCAGGGCCAGACCTCGTCAACTTCAATCCTTGCGAGGAAGTGGAGAGCGAAGTCAACATATCGTTGTGCGCCCTGGGGTTCAAGTTGCTCTACGATATGGATCTTGTACAAATACCATTTGAGAATGGTCCGAAGCACGTTGTGTACAGTGTACCACAGGATGTTCAACTGTAGTGACATAGCACGCGCATTGCCTGACGATCTGCCATAGCAACAGCGATTTCATCAATTCCCTGTGGTGCAAATGGTCGACGGCCTCTTCCCGGAGCGAGGTCCAGTTCTCCAGTTGATTCGAACTTCTTCACCATGCTACGTGCAGCAGGTGGAGAGAGAGGAGCCTCTGTAATCCTTTCAGCCGGCGATATTTTCTAAGTGCAACTGCAGCATTACTGTTGTTTTGATAACAGAGCTTACCTGCTCCTTTTGTCCAAGCTCATATTGACACGTCAATATGTGCACTACGACTGGCCAGGTGCGCGAGACTATGAATCACGATGACTGAACACGGCATCTGGTGGCCATAATTGGGTCTGGACGGTGGCGCTGTGGCGTATGGAAATCATGCACACCATACTCTGGACATGAATGCTACCAAGTTTGGTACTAGTACGGCAATTATTTTCCGTGCTATAACGTGTTAAATAGGGAAAGGTTCATTATAACCACCCGGTATTTACAGTGAAGAAATAACAAGTGCAAATGCTATGCCATATCCGGCGTTTTTACTGCAGGAACATCAAAATGTAGTAAGCGATAAACATTATTTGTATGGGTGTGCGTGTGTGCGTGTGTGCGTGTGAGTGTGTGTGTGTGTGTGTGTGTGCGTGTGTGTGTGTGTGTGTTTGGGGGTGGGGTGCTGTCACCGAGAAGAGGTCTTCCAAAGATTTTAAATTATGTGCATTGTTTGTTGCAAGTCACTCAGTGCTCTCATTCTCAGACACTGGATGAATAAACCTGGCTATTTACGCATCGTGAGTTACCTTCTTTCTCACCACCGCTCCTATCCATTTCAGAGTAGGTTTTTTGTCTAACCCTACACTAGTTCATTCCAGTCAGGAAGTGATATGTGTACCACGTTTGGTTGAAATCGATCCAGTGGTTTTGAAGGAGTTTTTTTTTTCTTTATTGTGATTTAATTCCCCTGCCCCATATGGACAGTGGAGGGCTGTCAGCGGCACAATCCCGCCGCTCTTCAGCCGAGTGACATGACAGCTAATACAAGAAGAAAATGTTACATATAAGGCGATAAAAAAGGGGGACATAAAACAGAGTAAGGGGAGATAATTGAGGTAAAAATACACTGACACGGAGACGTTCATGGGGGGACAATTAAAAAAGTCGACATAAAGTTAAAAAACACTGTTGGCGATTTGTAGAACACAAAAAAGACACTGAAGTCACATGCACAGGTTAAAAGTTGGCCACAGTATTAAAAACACTCCAGAACAACACACTTTAAACCCACTTGAAGCACACACGATGAAGAATAAAACTAACAGGTGGGACCTGCCGAGGGAGAGGCCTGAGAGGATGGAAAAGGAGGGGAGAGCAAGGTGCAGCAGGGGAGGGGGCGGGACGAAAAGTGAAGGAGGCGTCAGCAGGTGCACCAAGAGGCAGGAGGCGGTGGGGCAGGAGATGAAGAGGGAAGACAAGGCAGGAGGGAGTGCAGAGACACTGAAGGGGAGCACTGGGGAGGGAGGGGGAGTAGGAGGGGAAAGCCACTCAGGAGAAAGGAGGGGGAGGAGAGGGAGCCCTGAGGAAGAGGTAGGAGAAAGGTGGGGTTAGAGTTGGTAGGAAGGGTAGAAGTCAGGCCGAAGCTCATCATCCGAGAGGGGTAGATGTTGGAAGTTGCGTTGGGAAAGGAGGCGGTGGGTGTGGAGGTGGAGAGAGGGGGAGACACAACGGTAAGGGCGTGGCAACGGGCTAGGGGTGGAGAGGAAGGGAAACACCAGGGGGAGAGGGGGATCAAGGCGTGGAGAATATATAGGGTGCAGATGTGGTCAAGGAAAAGGATAAGGTATGGGGAGGGGATGAGGTCGTAGAGGATGCGCGTGGGGGATGGAAGGTGGATGTGGAAGACGAGGTAGAGTGCACGGTGTTGGAGAATTTGAAGGGATTTATAGGACATGGGAGGGGCCGAAATCCAAACAACGCTGGCATAACGAAGGATGGGGCAGATCAAGGATTTGTAGGTGTGAAGGATGGTGGAAGGATGCAGACCCCACAACCGGCTGGACAGGAGTTTCAGGAGGCGGAGTCTGTTGTTAGCTTTGTGGTGGATGGTAAGGAGATAGGGAGTCAAGGTAAGGTGGCGGTCGAGTGTGAGGCCAAGGTATTTGAGGGTAGGAGTGGATTGGATAGGACGACCATAAATGGTGAGGTAGAAATCATGTAGACGGAGAGAGCCATTGGTGCGGCCTATGATGATCGCCTGTTTCGGAGGAGATGCACAACGTGCGTATATACTTCCATTTTAGTAATATGTAATGATTTAGACGTAGCAACGCTGGAAAAGGAAAATACTTTTGTCCTGTGTTTCATTTGCAATCGTTCGTCTAACCGCAAACTGTCCTTGGTTCGGCTTTCTAGACGCTTGTAGTAACTAGTGGCTGAGGCTCAGCTGTCAAGGTTCGTCGTGCACTCTGCTAAATCTATCTGTGGCGCCATCTCATAAAGGGACAGGGAAGGATGTAATTTGTAACAAGTTTGACGTGAAGTCACGAAAGCCGTTTGTGCCCATTTTTCCGCAATTTGAAGTTTTAATCAGTACCATAATATACGCTATAAAAATTACATAGAAATCACAGATTGTGTGGTGACTACTTTCTTCAACGACACGTTTCGATTTATATTCATCAGAATTATCAGGGTTTTATGAGCACGTGATACATATGTAGGGAGACACCTATCTCGTCCATAAGACAATACTGTTTCGTATAATGGAAGTCACAGGTTACGTGATGACTACTTTCTGTAACTACATATTTCGATTTGTACATGTTCATCAGATTATTCAGGGTTTGGAATAATGCGTCATACATATGGAGTCATCTATCTGATCCATAATTCAGTACGATTTCGTATTGTCTTATGGATCAGATAGATGACTCCATATGTATGTATGTCGTGTTCCTGCAAACCTTAATTAACCTGATGATGATGCATAAATCAAAACGCGTAATTAAAGAAAGTAGTCACCACACAACCTGTGACTTCCATGTATTTTTAAAGCACTTACATAACCTTATAATTACAGGATACAGTTTGTTCAATTGAGGGCGTGGCCACTAGCGGCGACTTCTATGTGCATATGTAGTGCTACCCGTCGGTCTTGCGGCGAGCGACGGGAATTCCGGGTCTAGGGGAGCGCCCGCTGGTGGGCAGCCTGGAGTTAGTTACCGTGCTCGGCTGACATGGGCTGGCGCGATTGCAGAATCATTTGCGATAGACGTATACGAGTGCACGAGTAAACTGCCGATCCCGCAGTTTGCATAAGGTGGTCGTTGAGCAGCTTGGAGAAGCTGTTTCGCCGGTAGTCACTGATGGTAGCAGCAAAATTTCAATAGTCACTGTAGTATCCCCCAGATCCACATGAGCGGTTGTTAAATTGGCGCAGAGATATACGAAGTGGGCCGAAAGCTGTATCAGATGAAATTAAGCGAAATCCATAACATCAGTTGTCAAGTGCGTGAACGTAGCGAGGAAGAGAGTGCCCGGTCATTATACAGACACTAGGCTGTCGCGCTGTTGTGCGGTGTGCTTCATTACTGCACTACAGTTCGTGTCGGCGAGCCTGCTTTTCAGAGAGAGTGACCAAAACTGGTGCGCTTAGCACGCCTCGTGAGGACGCGGATGGAAAACGCCGATCCTCTTGACATTGGAGTCGGTGTCGGAGTCGCATGATTCGAAATCGAGAAGATAAATAGCATTTGGTACAAAGGAAACAAAAAAGGGAGAGGACACGGTTTGTGTAGGTAAAGGTAACTAAATCGCCGTCCTTCTCTTCCCTCAGTTATTTATGAGGTAATTCGTTCCCATGCTCTGGGTGTGCTATCTTGGTGTTAAATTCCTACACTACTAGCTACGTCTATACGTAAACTCCATCCACAAGCCCCGACGTACCATTCGGAGCCGAGCGACCGCCGTGGCATCCTCTTCCATTGGTGTCATTGGAAGTTTTTGTGAACTGGGACCGCTACTACTCCTCAGTTGGCCTCATGAGGCTGAGTGCACCCCATTCCAGTACTCGCACCAAGGAAAAATTCCTGACAATACGGGGGGTTGAACGCGGTGCCACCGCAAGTTACATCCATAGAGGGTTATTACAAGGTCGTTCTTTCTCCGTAGCCGGGTGGTCAGTGTGGCTATTTGCTATGCAGAGAACCCGGCTTCAGTTTCTGAAACTTTCGGAGATTTTTCTTGGGGTCAGTTCAGTCTAGCGATGCCAATTGGGGAGCTACTTGAGTGATAAGTAGCGGCGTAGCGGCTCCAGGGTCTGCAAAGCCCGGGAGAGCGGCGTGTTGAACCCTCGCCTCTCCATACCGTATCCAAATGTCATTGGCGGTAATGACACGGCAGTCGGTCGGTACGGGTTGGCCCATCTGAGGCCAAAAGGGGGGGAAGAATTATAAAACCCATGAATCGTTTCAAAACATTGATACACATAAATAGCCAAGAACAACGTATCGAATGATACTGTATATGAAGGACATTCTCTGTTTTATTTGTAATGTTCCATTTGTCTACCCTTCGTCACACGGCAGACATCCAATCGCTAGTCCAGTTCGCCCATAGCTGACTCACCATACTATGAGTGACCCGTAAGAACAGTTGCTGCGATACGGTGTCCCAAATCTTTGATGTTATTTGGTAGAGGTGGAAGACAAACACTACTCTTGACGTAACCCCACAAGAGAAAATCTGAAGACGTCAAGTCCGGCAGCCGTTGTGCCCACTCGGATAGCGCAGTTCATTGGCTGCAATACGGCCAATCCACCGACGTCTCTTTCTGGCTATCTCGTACACATCTATGGAAAGTAATAGAGGTTCCATCTTATTGAAAGATGAAACCCCTGCTGTCAATTTGAAGTTGTGGCACGAACCACAACTATAGCACGTCGAGACAGGTGACATCATGGACAATTCTCTCAATGAAGAAGAAAGGTCTGTCTTGTTGGATACGCCACAAAACAAGCTTTTGAAGATTACTTTGTTTGCGAAGTCGTCCTTTTCGAGATGGTTCTGCATATAAATGCAGAACTGCAGATTATGCAATTTGTTGTCGTGGCGTATGATTTGCAGAAGCTGCATTTTTAAGGCTTCACTCTCAATCGCTTTCGACGGATTTTTCAAGGTGTTGGCTGAAGGATGTTCCGTTCTGCACTAACTCCATAGGTAGACATTGTTGCACTTGGCAACATCACGTCTTTCACACAGTCCACTGTCTGCTCTGATACGCCCTTTCTGCCCAAATATTTTGCATCGCACAAACAACCATATTTCTCCAGTTTATTGTATCACTTCAATCTGCTGTAGTATGCTGGTGGTGTCTTGCGAAACTTGTCAGAGAAAGCTCTTTGTACAATCACTGCCGATTGGCAACGAACAAATTCTATTGTACAAAACTCATTCTCTGCCTGGTTCTTCCACATGCGCAATACATAAACAGTCTGATCGTCACACACTAACTGCGAGCAGGATGCTTTTAAACTGAAGTGCTTTGGTGCGAATCTCGAAGTATATATAAGACACTACTGCTTCCAGAAGTTTTTCGAAGCTTTAGTACATTAGACTGGAGAGTGACATAAATCCGGTTTTTGTATTATTAACAGTTTTATGCAAACACATCCCTCTTCACTGTTGTAAAAATTAAAGGAATAGAATAACGTGAAAGCTATTTTATAAAGGTCCCAAATAGAAATTTAGGGATTCTAAAGCATGCCACGTGTAAAGGATAGTAACATTTAGTTTTAACAACACATTGGATTATTTAGGAAAACGTTAAGTGTATTTTTACAACGTAACACCGTTTTCTGTTTAGCAAATGATATTTAGAAAAATAATCGATCCAGGTGGCATTGGCTATAGCTCATATAAAGTGAAATCTATTGGATGACTAATTTTTATGAACAAAACTTTTTCATTGAAAGATACAAATAGAGTTTCAATATGTTTCGAAATCATTTGAAGAAGTAATGAATTCTCGTAAATAGTTTAGCAAAACGTATTAGTCCAATAGACATGAATCCTGTACTTTGTAACTGCAATTTGGAATGAACATTACCGAAAACAAGAGATAATATCGCAGTTTTCGGAAACTAAGGATTCTTTAGCCATCACAGGAATCCCATAATCTTGGTTTGTTATCATTATCAAGCGGATATTCGTGCAGGCCACGTCTGCCAATCTATATACCGGGAAAACGATTATTTAAACATTCGCGAATTGTGAAGGTGCTCAATGCTGCGTGAAGTAGACGTCCCATCGAGCGACATGCGATCTTTCTCGGTATATTTAGTTGTGACTGGAAGTCAAATAAAGTGAAAAAAGAATCAGCAATCGATTATGCTATAACCCCACAAACGAGTGCTACCTCCGGATGTCCTTGCTTGTTTTCAGTAGAAATTCGCAGATTTTCGGTCACCCAACAATGGCAGTTATGTGTACTGAAAACACCGCTAACGCGAGACGTAACCTCATCTGACTATAATATCCCGACATGCTTTCTCCACCGTGTCAGTCCACAATAAGCTTCATCCTGCAGTCACAGCCATCTGACAACAATACTTGGAAGTAATGTGAATACACGGGACAAAACATTAGTCATTTGCAGGATACCGATTCACGGTACAGTGTAACACCGCCGGTAACCTTGGCAACAGCCTCAGTTCAGTGAGAGTCCCCTGCCCTCTTCGTGTACGCCTCGACCAGCTAGAGCCACTGTTTATGATTAGATCCTGTAGAGCTATCAAATCACGAGGATGTTGAGTGGTACGGTTCATCCACTGTTCCAAATCGTACCAGACATTTTTTGTGGTATTACGGTCGAGTGATTTAGCGAGGTGGTCATGGAACCGGGATCGCACGCATGTAGCGCTGTAGATACGGCTGTTACCCTTTTTGCGGACGGGAGCACAGACGATAGGGCAGCACTTGGTCACCGAGAGTGTCGAAATAAACATCTTTGTTCATACTTATGCTGACTTGAATGATTGGACCCAATTGGTAGAACGAAAAGCAACCTTAAAATACCACAAAATCACCATTTCATTTATTACTCACTGTTGGTCAAACGCTTAATTGAGGCGCTGGAGAACTCGACGCATTGCATCACTTGAAAAGAGGCAAAACCTCGATACGTCTTCATTCTGGTGCTTTCCGGCTTCTGCATTGTTTGGTTCATTGAAGACGTGAAGCATTAAATGGCACGCTGAGGATTGGCCTTGTGCGAGGTAACCGTTTATAAGTGCCCATTTCATGCAGTTCGACGTGATGGCTGCTCGGAAACTGAACTGCATCGACTGATAAGAGCAATCCCTTTCAAACCTGTTAACAAGTTGTGACACTCGTCACCAGTCGTGCTCAGTTAGGGTCTTTTTATAACTCCTGTTCTTACACCGTATTTACGTGGCTGTGAGTGGTACACCATTCCTTGTAGGCTGTTTGGACAGTGTGTGTCGATACACAGACAAATCGAACAGCTCCGTTCATCCTGCAGTCGAGAATACTGATATATCCGAGACCTTCGCCCGTGACCACAGCTAACCGCATTAAAGGCACGGTCTGCTAGTTGCCTGTGCTCCGGCCCCATAGGAGACGCTTCTTTGGCAGACCCACACAGCCTCCTGCATTTTCTTACTGACAGCCCTAACTGTCTCTTGCTTTTGAGCGCCAGCCTCGAGACCAGCAGCACTTGCATCCCTACCAACAGTGTCACGATCAGAAGCACTAGTTCGCCTCTGCGATTCACGTGTTAGCCAAGCATCGGACGTGTATTTACGATGGTACTTGGCCACTGTCCGCAGTTCAGTCCGCTGACAGCAATTTCCAAGCAGACGACAACCAGTGACTACACCAAGCGGTTCCGGCAGCAGCCTGATCTGGCGAATACTGCACTGCAGCAGCTACGACTTGCCAGCAGTCACCCAGCGAACTTCTCTTCCTCCGACTTGGCCTCCTGTGGACTTGTCACTCCAAGACTGGTACTCTTCTGTGGAACCTACACTGTCAACTGTGCTCCGTCACTGCCGTCCCTCCACTACCAAACGGACACTGACTTTCTCGCACTACCTGAGTAGCAACTAGCGCCAACTGTACGTCATAAAATGGTTCGAATGGCTCTGAGCACTATGGGACTTAACTGCTGAGGTCATCAGTCCTCTAGAACTTAGAACTACTTAAACCTAACTAACCTAAGGGCGTCACTCACATCCATGCCCGAGGCAGTATTCGAACCTGCGACCGTAGTGTTCGCGCGGTTCCAGACTGTAGCGCCTAGGAACGTAACCCATCATCGTGACTCCCATCATCGTGATTCACTCTGCGGAACTTTTAGCCTTTCGAGCACGTTCGTGGACAGAGACTAAATAATATTTATCGTTTATCAGTCATTAATTTGTGATTAAGTCAATGCTGAAAAAGTTCGTTTGTACTTTTGCATTTTTGTGTGGACTGAGAATAAAATCTAATTGACTAAGACTTGTGGCAATCAGTTATTCAATGTGTGCTACCAGTTAGGACACATCAGATACATCCAAACGCTGTAGTTCATGACTCCACGTCGATCCGTCTTACTGCACGAATTCCATGCCGCAGTCTGGCAGATACACGAGGACGGGAAGGTCACACGACTGCCTGGTGGCAGTTCCACGGTGCTGCAAAGCGAATAGGGTGCTCTTTTAAGTGGCTGACAGACATTTTGTACGGTGACCTTAGTTTCCATTTCTTGAAGGAGAGATCATTTTTCGAAATGGTTCAAACCGTTAAATTGTCGATCCACGTTCGTGAAACTCTTGACGGAAGGATGTCTGTTGACTCTCGACAAGTACGTTATTACTGGAGTTATATTGCAATTCTTTATCGACGTTTGAAGAGGAAATACATATGAAATGAACACTGGATATTAGAAGTATCAAGAGAGTTATATCAAGATCAACTAACATCACTGCCCTAACACATTCGTATACAATTATGCCGACTGCTAATCTGTATGGTAAATTGGCTGGGAAATTATTTATTCTGCTGTGAGACGTGGGTGGTGCTCTTCCTCCTACGATTCTTGTGTGATCTTGCAAGGTCAGTTAGGAATATTTACCTCACAGCAAGTAAGAGAGGGACAAAGGATATAAGAGAACTGTAACTGTGGTACGAGCACTGCTTTTGGCCAATAGCTGGTCAAAATAACTTGCTTTTGCTTGATTGCAAGTGTGTATACAAATCATACTCTTTTAGAGTATGTGGCATTGCAATTCATACTACTTGCAACCGCTGCACAAATTCAGCCTCTGGATGTTTGTGTTTTCCGTGCCTTCAATACATATCATCGCACTGCCTGCAGTTACGCCTTAAAGGATAGCAGTTTCACGATAAGCTCTACAACAGACTGTTTAGCATTCGGTTGCATACCATCACATTTCACCAGTTCTTATTAGCCCATTACACCAACATGATTCAGTATGCATTCTTTAATAGTGGATACCAACCTGAACGTCCTGCATGGCTTGTAGCTCGCAAGGAGTTCGCCTTCGATCTTGATGGTGCGAACCTTTGAAATCACTAAGGGTCGCCATTTTTCATTCAGTGTTCATGGTGCAAGTTAACGGTTTCTTTTGAACATTTCTTGAATGTTGACGATGTACATTTTGTGAAATATAGTATATACATCTCATAGAATGTCGATCTCTGCACCTCCTGGACACTCATTTTCTGTTGCCCTCCTGATGCTAATATTTTTCCTGTCGTAGTTGTTAACATAACACTTTCAAATGAACCTTACTAAAGATTAAACATGCTACTTCACACTCAAGGGGTTCCTTGAGAGATCACATATACAGGGTGCAACAATAAAGTAATGAGACTGATTTTCTTTGCAAGATGTGGCAACCCTGCACGCTTGCGTAGGCACAATATCTTTGACCTTGGTCTATAAGCCGCTTCTAGTCCAAGTGGCACATCGATGCAACTGCTCAGTCGTGTGTTGTGCTGTAATGAGTAAACACGTATTTGTGTCTCGTCACGGAAATGGTACAGCATAATATTGCGCACCGGTATGCCATTTCTTTTTGTGTTAAATTGGGTGAAAACGCGACGACAACTTATGGTAAGCTTCAGAAGGCTTTTGAAGAGGAGATTATGTCAAGAGCTCAAGTTGTTCGTTGTCATAAAATGTTTAGTGAAGGCAGAACGAATGTTGAAGATGAAGACCGCAGTGGACGATCATCAACATTACAGACGGATGTCAACTTGGCCAGAGTGCGTGAACATAACGATCTGATCGAAGATTATCCGTGAAAATGATTGCAGAAGAACTGAACATCAATCGAGAAACGGTTCGTCTAATAATTCTGAAGATCTTAGTATGAGAAAGATTTGTGCAAAAATCAGGATAATGCGTCATCCCATACTGTTCTGTCAGTACAACAATTTTTAACCTCAAAACAAATTTCAGTACTACCACAGCCACCTTATTCAACAGATATCACTCCATGCGACTTTTTTCTATTTCCAAGAGTCAAAACGGCCGTCAAGGGACACCATTTTCAAACAACACAAGATGTTCAAAAAGCTGTGACCAGGGTCTTCGAGGATATTACAGAAGATGAGTTCCACAAATGTTACCATCAAGGGCAGAAGCGCTGGAAAAAGTGTGTGCAATCAGAAGGGAACTACTTTGAAGGAGAGAACACTAAACTTGACTAAAACGGTAAGCAGCATTTTTTTTTCACATCAGTCTCATTACTTTGTCACACCTTGTACGTCATGTTCAACACTGTTACCATACATCACCAAATATCATATTGTCCCTTTACGTTGACTACCTCTGCCAAGATTAGGACGTTCTGTGTTCAACGACAAAGCTTCAGTGCAGTCGCTTACTTCGTAATACAATTAGAATAACATCAATATAGTCATTTATCAGACCTTCTGCGTATCGCCGCACGCTCATAATCCATGGTCAACAATTCGTTGTAGCCTGTTTTCAGTAGCTACAGACATGCCTCGGAGTTCCTCCTTCTTAAAGCCGGCGCTGGCTGCTCTGAAATCTCCGGAGTAAAATCAAATTAATGTGGATAGTTCGCATTCCGTCCAGATTGCCTGGCAACGCTTTATGGCCTTTCCAGCCGTGTGTACTGTAGGACTCACACGATTCTAAAGCCTCTTGATTTTTCTCTATCTGTCTCTAATGCACTTGTACCTCAACGCTCCAAAATATGCCATTGCGTTACAGTAATCAATCATTCTAAGAAAACGCCTACCTCTTGATACGAACATCAAACTGTCATAGGACCATTCTTGCTATTTTGTTAGTACCAAAAACTTATAAATGCATCTCTGCACTGATTTCTTTTTATTAAGCTTTGACGCACTCATTCTGACTCCATTTTCTGTCCCACAATCGACCAAACAACTTTCCAGGACAAACACGACGCTTTATTTACACATGGGTGCACATCAAAATGGCATAACACATTTTCCTGCGAATTTAAGCACAACTCCGCTATGGTCTTTCGGTATCGTTCCTATATTCAAGAAGAAAGAACGAAGACACTTGCGACTACTGCGTTCTGTACGACGAGAGAAGGTCCATGACAACTGATGGTGGTGTTGTGTGACGGCCACATTTGCCTAAAGCTGCACCGAGCGAGGTGGCGCAGTGGTTAGACACTGGACTCAGTTTCGGGAGGACGACGTTTCAATCCCGCGTCTGGCCATCCTGATTCAGGTTTTCCGTGATTTCCCTAAATCGCTCCAGGCAAATGCCGGAATGGTTCCTTTGAAAGGGCACGGCCGACTTCCTTCCCCATCCTTCCCTAATCCGATGAGACCGATGACCTCGGTGTCTGGTCTCCTTCCCCAAACAACCCAACCCATCCCAACCCTGAATTCACCTAACCAGAAGTCTTGTTCCTCCTGCCATCGGACTTCACTAATTCCCACCAATTCCCCTATAGCTGCGTCAGCATTGAGATATTGCCATGGAAAGGTAAACAAATTCGCGGTGGGTAATTGGTCGTGGTTAAAGTTGTAAAACTACCGTAGCCTGCGGTAGACCAACACAATTAATCGTAGACTATGTTAGTTCTCCTAATAGTCTTGGTCAGTTAAGATGGTATCTGCATTACAGCGCGTTAGGTGTGTTGCCTCATTCCGATCACTTTGTTTGCGTATGCAGTCAGTGCCGTACTAGATTCGCCTATAAACCGGAAGTGTTAAATTGTCTAGAAACTGAATGAGGATATACGAACAGCCGCGTAACTTACGGAACATCTTTGTTGTACATAGTTAGCCTCCTATTTATCACTTAAAAATAAACAGAATTTAAAACAAACTTGAAATTAATGTATTCAGTTCAGGTTTTATTCGAAAATTGTACAGATGGATGCTGCAGTAAAAATAGAAAAAAAACCTACAGATTTATCATATAGCGCTAACGGACGCAATTTCCACAAAAAAGGGTAAAATTTTAAAAAAGCCGCGGAAGAAAAACACATCAAACATCATTTCAGTACTTCATCGAGCTTATATAATACATGTTTCTGTTAATCATAAACAACTTTAGTACTTATCAACTGTAACAGGAAACTTGCCTTTGACTCTGATCAAGAATGTCCTATTGAGTACAAAATAACAACAGTTACACAGATGTTTTTATGTTTGAGCACGTAAACTGTACTTGCATCAAAAGTAACTGCTTTGATTAGACAAAAGTGCAGAGGTTACCTGGTTAACTAATTTTTACTGCTTATAAAATTCAGATGGTATTTTGTAAGGATATAAAATACACAATGGACTAACACTGAATCCTTTCTAATTATATGCTAAACAAACTAGAAACAACGAGAAGTCGTCGGCTCGCAGTTTCTCTCACACAGACTCGTTACTGTACTGTGCCAAACTACCGAACCATCGTTTTGGTAGAGCGCAGCTCTAGCCGTGGTAGACACGCTAAGCGTCCGCTCAAGGTACACTTTTAAATGTCAGGAATCTTGTCTCGCTGTAAAGGCTATAGACGGCATGTGCCATCAAATGTCAGAATCGAAACAACAAACTTGCCTCCCTGATACATAGGCAACAATATAAGTACTTTGCGTCAGTGTTGGTGAAAATGCATCTTCATTCGATATCAACCAATAATTTGTAATGATTTTATAAGGTTACAAAATTTTCAGGAATGAATCACACAGTAACAGAGTTTGAATCATGTAGTTTATAGCTGTTTCCATAAGAATTCCGTGATTTTTTACTCTTTGAGTATTTTTTCGGCTGGTTGGAATAACAATGATCCAATTTGAAGACTATCGATTCATGGTTTCTTTATTTAGTCAGCATTGAGAAAGATAATTCCTTATCCCCTGTGTATTCTTGGAACGAAACAGAGGTAATATTAAGGAACCGCAGTAGTTGCCGAAAGAGCAACCAAGTAAAAACAGTCCATTGTGTTATTTCTTTTCTACACATTCAAAGAAAATAATGTAATTGTTCCCCGAATACAGTTCGTCAAAACAAGGACCGCTGGCCAGCCGATAGTGTTACAGAATGAAAATAGGTAGAAGTACTTCTGGGAAGAGACTGGGCAAAACTCAGCAGTATTTTCTCGTCGGTTTTGTGATGCACCGTCAGGATAAGAAAGTAGATACGGTATCGCTGCAGTGTTCACAAGAAGCCGGCTAACTACAGCTATTCCCGCGCCGAAGCAAATTAATTCCGGGCCCGAGGAACACGCAGACCTGGCTTTATTTTGGGCTATCGTGACCAGCCAGGGTCTCACTGAAGGGGCGGCCAGAAACGCGAGAACAGCGGCGAGTCACGGAACGTCCACCAAGCCGCCGTGACGTCAGCAGCGCTGCGCTTCTGTCCCGCTGCATGCGCAGGCAGGCACCCCGGGAAACTGGCGTCACGGAAAAAATTGCCGTTTAACCAAATCCGTAACGGCTTGCAGCATTACGTATCTATTAAAACTGAGACATTTATACGTAAAATTGCGTTTCATAGGTAGTGTGGCCCGGCGCTGAAACTAAAGATATATCTGCCTGCAACGATTTAGTTGCGACAATTTAGTACACGTATATGAAAGTACTTAAAATATTTGGGTTGATGTCTTATTAATTCTATTTAATTTATTTAATATTACGACCATACTAACCATGTTTTTTAACAGTGACATGTAATTTCCATTTCAAATGCTCGTGGGATTGGAGCTGGAACTGCTTGAAATGTGGAAGAAGCGTTTCCAAACAGTAGATTTTCAATGTTAAGAGGCCCGATTCATCTTTGGAGTCAGACTGTGGTGTGAAGTAGAAGAAAAAAGTCATGCAGAAATTGCTTCCATGGGGATTCACAGCTTCAAATGGTTCAAATGGCTCTGAGCACTATGGGACTTAACTTCTGTGGTCATCAGTCCCCTAGAACTTAGAACTACTTAAACCTAACTAACCTAAGGACATCACACACATCCATGCCCGAGGCAGGATTCGAACCTGCGACCGTAGCAGTCGTGCGGTTCCGGACTGAGCGCCTTAACCGCGAGACCACCGCGGCCGGCAATTCACAGCTTCTAAATGGTTCAAATGGCTCTGAGTTCTATGCGACTTAACTTCTGAGGTCATCAGTCGCCTAGAACTTAGAACTAATTAAACCTAACTAACCTAAGGACATCACACACATCCATGCCCGAGGCAGAAAAAAGTGCAGTTTACACGTTGCTTAACGTATTAAAATTTTTATACGTCTTCAATTAATGTGTGTAGTGAATTAAAATATCTTCGTAACCGCTGAGTAGTGCTTCTGACAGATGAAAGAAGTAGTATATATATTTAGATAAACTGCGCCGAAAATATCCTTGCTTTAAAGGAAGTCTTTGCCAAAAAATTGAAAGAATTTAAATGTTTACGGTGGATGACATTTGAAAACATAAGAAACATTTAAACTGTCGTACATGGAATACTTACAATCATACAGTATAAGTACTGAGAATTCTTAGCTGTTTGATCAATTCTATAATTTACAGCATTACGTCAGCTCTGGTACTTATGGCACAAAGCAGATTGAACATTAGACAAAAATGGTGTAATTTATTAACTAACAAAGTCTACGTGACTGAATCTTTTGAATATTTGCTATTTCTGTTTCCCTATTCGAAGTCACAAAGCAAACGTTCAAATGTTTTTTTCTCAGTGGGCTAAAAAACGAAACCACTTTTTTTAACAGACGGCTTAAGGGCCAGTAATGGTGAAATGCTATTTCAAAGACATACTTGTGAAGAGTTTTGTGATTACATTTTACTAGAAACAAATTCAATACTTACTACCAAAGTGGGCGCCAATGACGGATATGCAAGTAAATGTAACATCGCACCAGCTGTCAGTGGGGTTCTCGAGTGACACTAGGGGTGCAGTTTTTCTTCTAAGCTGATAAGCTAATTAGAATTTGGATTCCTCCACCTAGTATTAGAACGTCCCCCTTTTTAAAAATTGTCCTCCTTTTCATTAATGAATGTACTGCTTTAAAAATTTAACATCTGGTAACCTTACAAAATTGAGAATATTGCAATTGAATGCAGGCTGTATCGCAAGAGATGGGTAGAGTCACATTTTGATACCTAAGGTACAAGCATGGCTAAATCGATAACGAAACATGTCGACTGTTGTCATGGTATGAGTGACTCCTTTGGCATCTTACGTGCCGCTGTAAGCACATAAGAGATATAATAAATGATTTACATAAAAATAGCGAAAGAATGGGTACTGCAAGTGAAAGGCTAGCTGGTGGATGTGGTTCTCCTCTTCTCGGCTATAAACACTGCAGTGAATTGTAATGTATATTTTAGTCTCTTCCCATATCGTACCGGTGTTCAAGAAAGTGGTTAGTCAATACCCAATGCGTTACGGGTTCGATTTCTCCTTGAGTATAGCAATTGATATTAATCCATGTGGTGTGCTGTTTTACAGCGGTGGCTAGGAGTAACGAAGATTGATGCTGACCTGTTGCTTGTATCCGTGGTAATTTTTCCATGTTCCGCTGTTTGAGATTTTCCCGACGTAAGAACTGCTAAACTGGCTCACTGGCGTCGCGTCGGATAATGTGCTTAAGATTGGCAAGCTGCTCAAGAAATATGAAATAAAATTTGTCTTCCACCCTCCAGAGCGATTGGAAAGCAAGCATGGTTTCGTTAAAGACAACTCGGGCTTAAGGAGACCACGGACATATACACAACTGGCCATGAAAATAGCTACACCAAGAATAAATGCAGATGATAAACGGGTATTCAATTGACAGATATATTATACTAGAACTGACATTTGATTACATTTCCACGCACTTTGGGTGCATAGATCCTGAGAAATCAGTACCCAGAACAATGACCTCTGGCCGTAATAACGGCCTTGATACGCCTGGGCATTGAGTCAAACAGAGCTTGGATGGCGTGTACAGGTACAGCTGCCCATGCAGCTTCAACACGATACCACAATTCATCAAGAGTAGTGACTGGCGTATTGTGACGAGAAAGTTGCTCGGCCACCATTGACCAGACGTTTTCGATTGGTTAGAGATCTGGAGAATGTGCTGGCCAGGGCAGCAGTCAAACATTTTCTGTATCCAGAAAGGCCCATACTGGACCTGCAACATGCGGTCGTGCATTATCCTGCTGAAATGTAGGGTTTCGCAGGGATCGAATGAAGGGTAGAGCCACGGGTCGTAACACATCTGAAATGTAACGTCGACTGTTCAAAATGCGATGCGATGCGACGGATGCGACCATCATGATGCTCTAAACAGAACCTCGATTCATCCGAAAAAATGACGTTTTGCCATTCGTGCACCCAGGTTGTCGTTGAGTACACCATCGCAGGCGCTCCTGTCTGTGATGCAGCGTCAGCCAAGGTTTCCGAGCTGATAGTCCATGCTGCTGCAAACGTCGTCGAACTGTTCGTGCAGATGGTTGTTGTCTTGCAAACGTCCCCATCTGTTGACTCATTGATCGAGATGTGGCTGCACGATCCGTTACAGCTATGTGGATAAGATGCCTGTCATCGCGACTGCTAGTGATACGAGGCCGTTGGGATCCAGCCTTGCATGAATGCTCTGAAAAACTAATCATTTGCACATCACAGCATCTCCTTCCTGTCGGTTAAATTTCGCGTCTGTAACACGTCATCTTCGTGGTGTAGCAATTTTAATGGCCAGTAGTGTAGTACTTATTTCTGCAGAGTAAAGCAATCAGAAACGCTGCAATTTAGGACTGTTACATCTATGTTTCGTAACGTACAACCGTAATTGTGCTAAGAGCTGACACAAATTTACCGGCGAATATGTTATTGGAAAAGTTAAATATATCAAAGCAAGAAATTGTTTTATAAATTCAGTTCACTTGTAAAATATTCCACAGCATCAAATACTCTATTATAACGAACTGCATATGCAATTATGGCACATTTCACACAAACCTGTTTGGAAACCGATTCTCGCGCAGGAACGATATAAATTTTCAGGAGAGTGTGTGACGTGCTGATTGATTTCCTAATCTCGCTTAAAACTTTAAGTGACAATCAGAACTTAGTTCTTCAATATGGCCAACTTAGCTGACACTTGCCAATTTCGCTCTTTTGATCGCAACAGATATCTAGTACACTTGATTGTCGATCATTCCACCTGAGTTCAATGTAACACTAAAAAGGACATGAAACAGAGGAAACAAAAAATAATTTCCTGTCACATAAATTCAAAAATGATTACAACAAAATGTATGTTCCTCCACAAGAGGAAAAAGCTGACTTCTAACTAGGTCAGACATAATGCAGTAGGAGGAAGATAAGGCTTAAATGTCCCGTTTACGAAGACTTCATAAGGGATGAAGCACAAGATCGAAGTGGAAACGCACAAGGAAGGAATTCGTCCATGACTAGTTAGAAAGGAACCATCCCGGTATTTGCATTCAGTAATTTAGGAACACCACAAAAAACCTAAATGTGGGCGACTGAAAGAAGATCCGAATCGTGGTCCTCCCAAACACGATTCACGTGCCTTGACCTCAGGGACTCTTCACTCGGTACGATGAGAGGACGTTATAAATCAGTGGTGGGAAAACATTATCTGAGACGTTCTGTTACGGAATAACTTTTAAAAATTAATTGGGTACGAGAAGTAAAAGCTAAAGAGGTATGATATAGAACAGACGAATAAAAAAAGGCAACGAAAGAGAAAAGTCGTGTTCAAATCTCGATCTGGCACAGAGTTTTAATCTGAAAGAAATTTCACCACACCCTCTTCATCGTTGCAAAGCATCGTTTTGCAAACGAAGTTGAAAATAATTAGCTCAATCGTAAAGTGCTGTTTTACACCAGTTTCATGGTTCCAAGACCACCGTTAGACGTAAGACGCCACTAAATGTTCCCTGAAATTGCTGCAAAAGTTCCTAATAGGGAAGTAAATTTCCCTTTTGTTCCTGTAATGGATTATATTGATTATATTCTTGGTGGCTCCTGTCTCTGCCTCCCCGTCAATTAAAGCTGAGGGAGGAGGCTGTAAGCCTTTTGTGCAGTGACAAAGCGGATACGCTAATTAAATTTTGAAATTTCTTAGAGTCTCTTTGGTTCAAGGTAACCGTTATTCGGCGTTTCCAAGAATTCTGCGGGCAGAAGACAATCCTTCCCTTTACCTGAGCGAAAGGCGCAGCTAGTATTACTGTCTTTCGAGGCGTGACGGACTTTCTATATCCAGCCCAGAGTTGGATGCTTCTTTATTCCGTCAAAGATGGTACTGTGAGTGAAAAGACCACGTATACGTTCAATATTACAACAATTTACCCGCTCTCCATGGTGACAGAAAACCTTCCAGGCTGTCAGAAAAGCGATTTAAAAAAAGAGTTTTCTTACTTCATCCGGTAATAATGCAAAAGACTATCGATGTATTGTTTCCTTAGTTCGGTTTGTTATGCGTATCTCCACCTATATTTGTCTAGTTTTTTTCTTAACTTTAAGAAAAGAATCAGCAATAAGAATAGGAAATTCAGTGAGTGTGCTGTTATGCACAGAATAGTTTTATTGTCATCTCGTTTCATTTCTTGAACTGATTATAGTGTGTCCGCGAATATGTCGGACTTACTCCCTATTTGATTCTAGTATCGGACTCCATCAGTGTGGGGCCCATTTATTTTGTAGGTATTCGTGGGATATCCTACAATGAAGAGCCAAAGAAACTGGTAGACCTGCCTAATATGGTGTAGGGCCCCTGCGAGGACGCAGATGTGCCGACACCATGAATCCTGCAGGTCTGTCCATAAATCCGTAAGAGTATGAGGGGTAGAACAGCGTTCTGCAAGGCATCCCAGATATGCTCAACAATGCTCATGTCTGGGGAGTTTGGTGGCCAGCGTAAGTGTTTAAACTCAGATGACTGTTCCTGGAGCCTCTATGTAAAAATTCTGTACGTGTGAAGTGTCACATTGTCCTGCTGGAAATGCCCAAGTCCGTCGGAATGCACAGTGAACATGCATGGCTGCAAGTGATGAGACAGGAAGCTTACGTGCTTGTCGCTTGTCACAGTCGTATCTAGACGTTCCAGGGGTCCCATATCACTCCAACTCCAAACGCCCCACACCATTACAGAGCCTCCACCAGCTTGAACACTCCCCTGCTGACATGCAGGGTCCATCCGCTCGATACAATATGAAACGAGACTCGTCCGACCAGGCAACATGTTTCCAGTCATTAACAGTCCTATGTCGGTGTTGACGGGCCCAGGGAGCACAAAGCTTTGTGTCGTGCGGTCATCAAGGGTATACGAATGGGCCTTCAACTCCGAAAGCTCGAATCTATGATGTTTCGTTGAATGGTTCGCGCGCTGACACTTGCAAATAGCCCAGCATTGAAATCTGCAACAGTCTGCGGAAGTGTTGCACTTCTGTCACGTTGAACGATTCTCTTCAGTCGTCGTTAGTCCCATTGTTGCAGGATCTTTTTCCAGCCACAACGATGTCGGAGATGTGATATTTTACCGGACTCTTGATATTCACGGTACACTCGTGAAATGGTCGTACGGGAAAATCTGCACTTCATCGCTACCTCGGAGATGGTGTGTCCCATCGCTCGTGCGCCGGCTATACACCACGTTCAGACTCACTTAAATGTTGATGAAACTGCCATTGTAGCAGCAGTAACGTATCTAACCACTGCGCCAGATGCTTGTCGTCCTATATAGGCTTCGCCGACCGCAGCGCCGTATTCTACCTGTTTACATATCTCTGTATTTGAATACGCATGTCTATACCAGTTTCTTTGGCGCTTTAATGTATAAGGGGCGATCAAAAGTTTTCCTTCGAATGACACACTAACTCCTTGCCTACATGTCTCGCTGGGTTGCATATATGCTGCAGCAACGCCTGCAAACAGAAACCTTTTGGTAGCCCGTTAGAAAAAGGTCCTCCTCATTGTGTTGTCTAGACGCTGCGGTGAGTACTTTTGCAGTTTAATGTTACGTTTTTGTTGTTGTAAATGATAAGAGAAATGAAACTGAAGGACACAATGAAAAGCGGTTCCGGATCTCAATCTCCTCTTCCTGAAAACCAGCAGCAAATGGCCGAGGGCAAGGTGTCCGTACGGCAGACAGTCACTATCAACGATCGCACGATAACTGTGAGAAATTCGGATGCAGGTCATGACACTCGACCGCAGTCTGATGGTAAGAAAATGTATGAGTATTCCGACCTCTCCTGCTCCTCAGGGGCAAACATTGGAGAAAACTATAAACACGGTGGACAAAAAATTGGCACCCCCAGGAGATACCACGCTAATACCATACGGCGCCGACTCTAGTATGTAAGATCGTTCATGCATGCCGTATACGGCTGAAGCCACTCATTGATGATTATACCGCCATAGAGCAGCCAAACTGCAAGTACGAAATTACAGTGAAATCCAGGCCGTTAGCTGCTTACAGATGTTGATAAATATCAACGGGGACAGTTGAAAATGTGTGTCCCATCCGGCACTCGAACCCAGGATCACCTGCTTACATGGAAGACGCTCTATCCGACTGAGCCACCGAGGACACAGAGGGTAGTGCGACTGCAGGGACTTACCTCTGACACGCTCCTCGTCAGTCCCACACTTCCAACTTACTGTCCACACACTACATTCGTAGTGCCCCTGCCCACTATACTCATTACTCGCGGCAGTCAATGTACCGATTCCCGTAAGAGTTTGAACAATGTGAGTGCATCCGCACTGAAGAATATCATTTTCCGGTAAGCCTTATCTATATGAAGATGGTATCTTCTTATAGATTTACCATCTTCATATATTCATATAAACTGCAAGTATGTTGACTTCTGCGTCACAACCGCTGCTTCAAATTATCCCAGAGATTTTGTGGGGGAAGGAGAGTTGAGATCGGGTGATTTAAGAAGACAGCCAGGATGAGACAGGGCGCCTGAATGTTAGTCAAATCAATAACTAATGTGTACAACTCTGTGAACAGAACTGTTGTTATCCTTGGAAGGTAGAATATTAGTAGCATAATCATCATAAAGATGTAGAACGACGGGCAACACTTGGTCACAGACAATGCTAACCGCCGGCCGTTGTGGCTGAGCGGTTCTAGGCGCTTCAGTCTGGAACCGCGCGAGGTCACAGGCTCGAATCCTGCCTCGAGCATGGATGTGCGTGATGTCCTTAGGTTAGTTAAGTTTAAGTAGTTCTAAGTTCTAGGGGGCTGATGACCTCAGATGTTAAGTACCATAGTGCTCAGAGCCATTTGAACCATTTTAACAATGCTGACCGTTCATGTTCAAGGTGATCTGAATGAGTGAGGAATAGCCACGGTACGTAAAAAATCCCAAAAATTCCGTAGAATCTCATCGGATCTGACTTACACCCTCCACGCACTGTGCGTTAAACACATCATGGCGCCGTCGGTGAACTCGATACCCTGTATCATCCGAAAGGAGGAAAAATTGCGACTTGTCGGACCTCATGCCTCCAGTCAGTCACTTTCTGTGTCGTTTGGCTCACTGAAGACGTGCAGTTTCATGTTCCACTGTCAACTGACTCAAAAAACTGTACTACATGCAGTTCACTACGGAATGTTTGCTCGGAGATGTTACATGGACCTTCATTTACAGACAGCAGCAATTCGTGTCTGGTCTGAAACCGATTATTATTGATAAGGCGAGACACTTGTGTCTGTTCCCTGTCGGCTAGAATGTTTTTACAGTCACTGTTCTTACGCCGCGTTACATAGCTGCATGTTGTACAACAATCTTTGTAGAGAGGTTGGGCAGTCCGCGATGATACAACAACAAATCAGGCAATTTCATTGAGGATATGATCCTGGGCACGTCCATATACCCATAGCTCCCTTCTGACATTCTGTCACGTCTTCAGACCGCCGGCCGGAGTGGCCGAGCGGTTCTAGGCGCTACAGTCTGGAACCGTGCGACCGCTACGGTCGCAGGTTCGAATCCTGCCTCGGGTATGGATGTGTGTGCTGTCCTTAGGTTAGTTAGGTTTAAGTAGTTCTAAGTTCTAGGGGACTGATGACCTCAGCAGTTAAGTCCCATAGTGCTCAGAGCCATTTGAGCCATCTTCAGACCGACTCTTCTGCTGACTGTTCTGATTCCATACAACGAGGAAGTCAATAATATTTTATCTTAGAACGTGAGGAACTGGGCTAGGTAGCGGCGTGTCGATCTCCTACTCGGTATCGTGCCATAAGAGAGCTCGACTACGGAGGCAGACTGAGATGCTTAACAAGACGATGTTATGCCAACAATACCGAATCGATAGCCGTCTAGAAAACTAAGGTTACGATTTTTCGCTTCAAAAGTGGAAAGAGAGACGAAGCGTATTCTTTATTCTTCGTTTATTACCTAAATATTTATCTCTTAAAGAATATTTTCTTTCTGAATTCTGAATTCCTGAACGGCTGATAGACTTTGAAATCGTCTCTACGCTCTCACATTCAGTATATACACCACTTATCGCTACATGTTTCGTACACTCTGAAGAAAAAGTCTTCTTAAGGTGAAATTGCAGCATAAAACATTCTTTTCTAGATGAGGTCTCTATTGCTGAATGTGTTCCAGATCAACGTAGGAGCTCATCTTATATTTCAAGCAACTGTTCTAAAGTTACGTTAAATTCACGTCTGGTTACTTTTCCTAACTATCCTCGGAAAAAGAAAGATGTAAAAATTTTAAAAACTATACTTGTCCAGTGTTCCGTATACAGTCACAAAAAACGAGACTGCGGTATGCAGATGTGTTGAAGTATACAAATTAACCGTCAAAATTTTACAGACCTACAGAATTCGTTTTACGTAAGCAGCACGCTCCGATGCAAAAGGTTACCAAAGGGAACCAGTTGAAAAATGTGACAAAAAAGACGAATAAGCTGCTCTTTAAAAGTCTGACAGAAAAAATGGGGAACCATCTGCCTCAATTCTCGTTCCACATATCACACTAAATGTTTTGCTATGAGAACTAATTCACGTACTTTTGTGCTGAAAGAGAGTAGCAGAGATAAAGCGACTCTGGAAAAGAGAGGAGACGGTGCCAGTGGGAGAGAAGGAGAGAGGAGGCAAAAGAGATGGATTTAGACAATAGCAACTGCCAAAGAGATAGGAGATAGTGCTGACCAGTGACAGACAGTGACAGTAAACGAGAGAGAGAGAGATTGATGGAGACACTAGTAGTGGGAGCAAAGGATCGAGGAGACAGTGGAAATGAAAAATAAAGATGATTGGAGACCATGCATAGGTTTTTTTGGGGGGGGGGGGGGGGGAGGGTAAGTCGTCTAGACTCTACCCCACCTCCTCCCTCTCCCCGACTCGCTTCCCAGACAGGCAAACCTTAACAAGAAAAAATTTAATAAATGAAAAGCACCAGTTTGCTTTTGTAGAATAAAAGCAAACTGGTGCTTTTCATTTATTATAATGTTGTTCTACCAAGAATCGACGGAAGATTCTGTTAATATAAGAAAAAAATTGCCCACTTTCTCTCATCCTCAATACCAACGTGTTAAATTTTCAAGGTCTAGGGGTAAAAAAATCCGAGAAATCCATCCTCAGGGACATATGTGGAGAGGACACAATGGTAGTTTAACAGAAAGACAGTAGACTGAAAACGAGAGGAAAACAGAGACAGTTGCAATGGGAGGGAAAAAGAATTGACATAGGTACTGTCAGTGGGACAGAGAGACAGTAAAAGTTGTAGAAAAGCAGACTGTGGTAAGGAAAAGCGAGAAACCCATTAAGACAGTAACAATGAAAGAGAGAGAGAGAGGAGAATGTGCCAATGGGAGAAAAAGGAGAAAGTAGAAGTGAGAGGGAGATGCTAAACATGAAGGCTTCAGCTCAAAGAAAGACAGGGAAAAAAGGAATTGGAATGTTCTGCGGAGAGCTAGAATATGCTCGCAGGAGGTCGGAATGAGGAGAGAGGCATCTGGTTCCTCATTTTTCTGTCCAAGTCCTTTAAAGAGGAGCGTATACGACATTTTTTTGCGCCTGCAAAAGTATTTTTCAGCTGATATAAAGATGTGTATATACTCTGGGATGACTTCAGAGCACATTACCGTTCTATCTTTCCCGTAACAGTCAGTTTATTTGAAAAGAGTATCGTAAAAGCATTGGGGCTGTTTGCGGCACTGTGTTACACTTCACGTGTTAGGCGCCTCCCTCCTTCGCGCACCTCCTCGGTCACCATCATTGAAGTGGAACCATGCTGTGCCGACGTGGTGCTGATATTGTACTGTGGGTTCTATCTCCTGTGGTGTTGTGATCATAGTTGCACTCGCACATTCTGCAGCGCAAAACTCGAAATCACATCCTTCATGACACTCACCAGGATTTCGTTATTGTCACTTACGTTCTTATAGTGATGCCGTGTGGGACTCGAGAGAATTTTAATTGCCTTACAGTGGCAAATTTGCCTTGTTCATGCCGGGAAATGGCGTTATAAACGTTGTATACACTGTCCAGTCACATTAATGCGGCCACCACCATTATTCGACGTCATCGTGCAATGACCACTCACAGACGGCGGGTGGTAGCGCTAACAGTGGAGGGTAGGAAAGCGTGTCTGGGGCCGCGGAAAATAGTGCAGTGGTTGTCGTGATGAGGAAACGGAGCGATTTTGCCAACGTACAAAAGACTTGATAATTGCTTCCGAGCCACGGATGGAAGCGTTTCCGAAACGGCTGCCTTTGTAAACGGTTGGCCTGCCGCCGTAGTTTCAGTATATCATGCGTGGGAAAACGGTGCTATCGAAAACCGGCGCCGAAGAAACTATGGTGCACCACAGGCCATGATGAGAGGTGTGAACTACGGTTGCGGAGATTTTTACGGGCTGATAGACGTGCGACTGAATCCCCAGATGAACCAAGGGGCTACCAAAAGTGTCTCGTCAATCACCGTTCAGCGAATGCTGCTGCGTATGAGCGTCCGCAGCAGGCGCCTGGTTCATGCACCCCTACTCACTGCTGTTCATCGGCGACGAATGTCGGTTTGCACGGCGAGACCGCAACTGGAAGCGCAGTGAGTGCCGACAGATGGCATTTTCAGATGTGTCACGTTTTATGCCCCACCGAACAGATGGCCGTTGGCGGGCACGGCGTTAAACGTCAGAAAGCAAACACTGCAACCAGCCTGGAGAATGCATTCGTGGCATTTCCTGGATGATCTCGTCATTCTAGAAGGTACAATGGAATATCACAAGTATATCTCTATCTTTAAGGACCATGTCCATCCCTACATACAGTGTGTTTCTCCTGGGCACGATTATATATACCAGCAGACAATGTAATGTGTCACACAGCTCGCACTTAATGTGCGTTGTTCGAATAGCACAGGAGAGTTGAGCGCGAGTCTCCCTGGCCACGAAACTCCTCAGATTTAAAGCCAGTCGAGAATATGTAGATCCACCTCGATCGGGCTGTTCACACTATGGCTCCTCATCCGAGAGACCTAATGCAGCGCCCGCATCTCGTGGTCGTGCGGTAGCGTTCTCGCTTCCCACGCCCGGGTTCCCGGGTTCGATTCCCGCCGGGGTTAGGGAATTTCTCTGCCTCGTGATGGCTGGGTGTTGTGTGCTGTCCTTAGGTTAGTGAGGTTTAAGTAGTTCTAAGTTCTAGGGGACTGATGACCATAGATGTTAAGTCCCATAGTGCTCAGAGCCATTTGAACCTAATGCAGCTGGCCACGACACCGTCGTCGACATAGCTCCGCATCCCTGTTGGTAACGTCCAAACCTTCATTGACTCGACCGGCCTGGGTGGCCGAGCGGTTCTAGGCGCTACAGTCTGGAACCGCGCGACCGCTACGGTCGCAAGTTCGAATCCTGCCTCGGGCATGGATGTGTGTAATGTCCTTAGGTTAGTTAGGTTTAAGTAGTTCTAAGTTCTAGGGGACTGATGAACTCTGAAGTTGAGTCCCATAGTGCTCAGAGCCATTTGAACCATTCCATTGACTCGCTTCCTGCACGTCTCGCGCTGCAAAAGGTGGTTATCCAGGCTCTTGACAGGTATTCATGTGACTGGATAGTGTGTTATTTTCCACTGCTCGTAATATATTAAAAGTTCCTATAGTGGTTGGCCAGTTTCTTACCGTAATATCCACTCGGTAGATTTCGAGAATCAGCAGTAAAACATCGATTGGCTTGGTGCCAAAGACCCAGTCAATCTGAGGAACATGCCCCTCTGCGCACGTCCCAATCTCGGGAAGCCGACTGTGCTACTGTGAATTGTAGTTACGGTTGTTAACTTGCAGCGAGATAAGGGGTCACGCGGATATGTAGCCCTCTTGTCTGACCACGACGTGCATGGCAGCGTTTGGAGGTGAAATGAGACCGTTATGGGTACGGCGACGATATGTCAGCGTTATCCTCGCGAGTCAGCGGACAGGGCCAGAAATAGTACCGGGTGGCCGTCTGTACTGATAGGCGCCACACGTCAGGCCTGTTCTGCAGCTGCGCTACAGCTTCCTGGCGCCTGCAGCGGGCAATGGTCGCCACTGCGGGTCGCCACACGACGGACACTCGCAACACTGAACTTAACTTTATGCGTCGTCAGCGGTTCCAAGACTTTGATGGGATCCGTGGTTGACATGGTAACATCCAATGTCAAGAAAATTCGGGGAAAAAGGTCGCACTTTTTTAAGCAAAAATTATTTTCTTGAAACTTTCATAAATAACCTAAAACCAACTGGATGTAAAATTGTTGTAATTTTTCTGAGGCTACTGTACGAAACAAATTCATTGCTAAAAAAACAGCGTAATAAAGTTTAAATACGAATACCACAAAGATGTAACAGTGAAGGATTCTCCACCCCATGTGGCAAGTATCTGCAGTGGTTTGCGAAATATGTACTTGACAAGGGAAGCTTATTGCTATGCATACGACATCATGAGCTACCTAATATATTCCAAACCGGCGCGAACAAAAACGGGATTTTTCCAGGGTTTCTATTGGTGACGGAAAGGCAGGATTAGGTGTTTTCGACAGCCCGTGGGCTAGGGACCATTTGTATACCCAACAGAAGGATCGTATTACTGTAACTATCTCACAGTACAGCATCAAAGTTTGAATATTACACACTTCCTGCAGCTTAGGCAAATGGTACAAATCGGTTGTTTCTTTCTGCATTGTATGTGGACTATGGTGCGTTGGGCTCTGAGCGCTACGGGACTTAACTTCTGAGGTCATCACACACCTAGGGACGTCACGCACATCCATGTCCGAGGCAGGATTCGAACCTGCGATCGTAGCGGTCGCGCGGTTCCAGACTGTAGCGCCTAGAAACGCTCGGCCACTCCGGCCGGCGGTCTATGGTGCGTCTTAATGGGCTTATAGAAGTAACATTTAGTTCATGGTTTATTGGGTACCAAAGCGAGCTGCAGGTTCCAAGTCGGCTATGCACAATAAATGGAATTTTTACGATGTGTTCCTAAGTTCCCAGTTTCCTTGAAAATTGTCTTGATACCTTTATCCGTTTGTGAGATACAGAGGTTCAAAGTTATCCTACTTTTACAAGTAAAATACACACGTAATATCCGATGTGAGGCGAAGATGTGGTTTATAAGGTGACGTAGCACCGAGAAATACGCAGCAAAGTGTCTCAGTTATCATCAGAAGGAAACTCCATATTTTTTGCAAAATTTTTGTGCACGTAAAATCCAGTCTGAGATGTGAAATTAATTTTGCGTTATTTCAATTCCACATAAATGAACTATCAAAAATTCACTGACCCATAAAGTTCTTTTCATGTGAGTGACATGCCCTGCTGGGAAAGGAAGGGAACCAGCAGAAAAATGCTCCAATCGGAGCACAAACAAGGCTAATATGTTGCTTTTTCAAATATTCTGACTGAAAAGCACGGTACCAGCTGCTTCATTCTACCTTTCTCAGCATCTTTGAAAATTTTCGCAAAACGTTTTGTATGCGAACGTATTTGCGCTTTTTTATGTTGAGAGAAAAGGAAACAATGGCATTGGGAGAGAGACGGAAAAGAAATAAGCAATGGAAGATGGTGGACAATCGTTGTGATACAGAAAGAGCGAAAATGGCAATGCGAGAGAAAGGCCAGCGAAACATAGTTGACACTGACAGAACAGTGCTAGAAAAAAAGAGGAAGGACGCAGTGTAGTAGGACAGAACAAAGGAAACTGTGGCTGTGAGACAGGAGATGGTGACAGAGAGACACTAAGACCTAACGACAGTGAGTTGGGCTGAATGAGTGAGTGAGAAATGGCAACTGGGAGTGGATCGGTATGACCGACTTACAGGTATGGGCTAGTGAGTGTGAGCGAGTTACAGTTAACGGGAGTTTTTGGGAGTGAGATGTGAGTTGCATGTTGTAAAGTGCGCAGTATGTCCGCATGCCAAAATTTTTTCGAAAATTTTCAAAGGTGCTGCGGAAGCCAGACTGAGGGAGCTGGAACCCCAGTTTTCAGTCAATGCGTTTGAAACAGGATCATATAAGCCTTTTTGTTCTCCGAATGGAGAATTTTTCTACTAGTATTAAATATGCTTCAGTTAAAATAATCGACACTTAAACTATCTGCCAGTTCATGTTAGTAAAACAGAATACTGCAGTGTGTTGAAATAGTAACATTAAATGTGTAATCACCTTCATTTTCACATTCCACTAACTTTCAGAATGTTAATTTGTTGGGTATCTGCAGTATATGCAACATTTCTCCAAAGCGCCCAACTTACCTGTGCCACAGTCCAGCGCCTCTAACTACTACTGAAGAGAAGCAGCTTAACTCGTCAGCTCCTTTACTACGTATAGGTAGTGATTTCAACGAGTCAGTAAACAGGTGGTAGTAATCGTCGTCATCGTCATCATCACAAGTAGTGGAAACATTCGATGACTCTAATTACTCTGGTGTTTCCTCCTTACTTCTGGTTTTCTTTTCCAGCTTTTCTGTTTGCTCAGTAAATCTCCTTCGTACAGCTTTTCCATTCTTGCTCTTCAGTCCAGTCTGCTTTTATTTTTCATTCAATAGATTCGTCTTTGCTTCAGCTTCTTGCAGCTTCTTATTTACAGGAGTGTACATGGGATCTCTGTTGGTGACAATGTATCGGTACTGTTTCGCTGCTTTCAGCAGTGGTCTGTGCAACATTCCCACAGCTGTAGACTAGGTTCTGGGCGTCTACGTAGTAGAGACACTCATGAATGTCGACGCATTGTGCGAGCAGCGGTGGCCGGCCGAACGTCATCCAAGGACGAAATTCGGAATGATGTCGTGCCTGCTGTGTCATCAGATACCTCAGGAAACCGTCTGATTCCAGAGGATGTGTGTGTCTGCGCACGATACCACTGACATCACGACGTCGCGACCCATGGCTAATCTGGTGTCGTGAAAGATTGACTGGAGAATGGAAAAGCGCTCTTTTGTCTTCAGTGATGGGAGTAGGTTTTGTCTATATGCAAATAATGTACGTACACGTATAAGGTGTAGATGTGGTAAGTAGCTATTCCAGACTGCATTCGCCCACTACACAGAGTTCCCATCCCACGCATCATGATGTGGGGTGCCATTTGTTACAACTCGCGGTTCCATCCGCTGTTTCTGCAGGGTACAGTAATCAGTCTCCGCTACGTTGCAGAGGCTGTTATCCCTATGCTACTGCCTTTTCCTTCGACAGGAAAGTGACGTGCTTTTTCAGACGACAACGCGCGTCAACATACGGCTGCTGCCACGCAATGTGCTCTTCCTGGTGTACCACAACTTCCCTGGACAGCAAGGTTATCAGATCCCTCGCTAATAAAACACGTATGGAACTTGATGAAGGGAGACCGTATTCGTTCCCCAGGTCTTGCAAGAACCTTCACTGAATTACAATAAAAGGCGCAAGATGCTTGGGACAGTCTATGGCGGGATGCCATTTGGCATCTTTCTACTCATTTGCATGCGAGAATACAAGGGGGCGGGGGGTTACACCATGTATTCAGCTGGACTATCTGTCACTTCCCTTGTCAATAAAATGACCTTGTTGTTGATGGTATTACGTTTTTTTCCGAAAGTGCATAACAGAATACCACGTCTGCATTTCCGAAATTGAATAAAAGGACTCCATTTCATTGCTTATGTCATTCGAACTGTACAGAATTAGCCATTTTGTTCTGGTGCCAGCACAGTGTTACCAGGGTATGGATTGGCTGATAAAGGAGTGTTACATCTGAGAGGGAACTGAGAACAGAGAGAGAGTATGTGTGGCAGAGAAGGAGACGCAAACAGTTTGAAAACAGCGTTGAACGTCAACAGGCAGACAGCCCACACCACTGGCTACTGACCGTTCTCGCCACAAGTAATATGGTCCATATCTCAACAAGTATTCTTTTCCGGATGCATGTTTATAAGGATTTTTTCTAGTTTTGATAATATGGGAGACTGAAGATAGTTGTGCAATGAAATCCAGGGCCAGATTAAGTGTGAGTGGTGGACTGATACTCGAATCCGTAATGGTTGCATCATTTGGTAAACATTAAACACAGGACCATGCCTGCCTATCGCCGTCCAGTATTCCGAAGGCACTCCATGTCAGTTCCACAGATAAATGAGGCTTGACATCATTTGTCTAGGATGGCTATACCAGATGTCTTAAAAAATTCTCGCACTTGCAACAGCTGTCTCATCCTCAAACGTGAATTAGTGTATGTTTAGAAACTAGTCTTTCCTACACAGTTTTGCCTGTATGCATTCAACACATATATTGAACACACCTCTTCCTCCTCTCCGTCCCTGTGTCCACCTCATCGTCTCACCTTTATCCATCTCCTCCTCCCCACTCTCTCTGTCTCGTTATCTCATCTTCCCCTCCCACTATCAATTTATTCCACTCCTCTCTCTGACCATATATTCCTCCCCAGTCCTTCTGACCATATTGTCCTCCCCATATCCACGTCCCCCTCTTCCGTTTCCTCCTACCCACTATCTCTCTACAGCTTCCACATGACTCTTGCATCTCTACCTCATCCTCTATGTCTATTTCCTCCTCCCCCTTGCTCCGCCCATCCCCTCCTGTGTAAATCTCAACCTGTCCCCAGATATTCTCATCAGCACATGTAGCCCCTGCAATACAGCCAGTAAAGAAGGCTGATACTACACCAGCATAACGTCTGTCATACAGGGCAGGCTACACATTAGGGCTTGAAAATCATTTATTTGCCCCTGCAATGCAAATCGGGTAGCTAAAATGGGACCGATACTACTTGAAACGCGTATGTATTTAGTACAGCGATGGCAAGGCATGACAGAATCTCTGACCAGAGAGTTATTTATCGTTGCTACTCTGCGCTTGACCGCGCGAGAGTTCAGTTGCATGTAGGGAGTCAGTTGTTGCTAGTTGCACTCTGTCAGTGCTAGTAGCGCGCGAGAGACAGTCGCAGTTGTGTGTGAGGAGTCGGCGGGCGTCGACATGGGGCTCTGGTCAAGACTCAGGACGAGGTATATTTTTTAAATAAGGTAATGAAGCAGCATTGCGCACATCTGATAATATAATGTATATTAACTGTAATTAATTTGTTCAAGAAATGCCCCAACAATAATTTTATTTTCAAAGCAAAAAAAAAAAAATGTATCACCAGTTCCAAATAATGCTACTCATTTAAGAGAGTTCTGAATAATACTGAATGATGACCAATGTTTTGTGCTATTCAGTACTTGCTGGCCACTGAATGCCAATAATTAGTGTAACTAAATGAATTATGTTAATACTATACCATTCATTAGCTCCTGTTTTCAATGATGACTTTTGATGTTTTGTAACTGGCCACTGAGTGCCAATAATTAGTGTAACTAAATGAATTATGTTAATACTATACCATTCATTAGCTCCTGTTTTCAATGATGATTTTTGATGTTTTGTAACAGGCCAATGACTGCCAATAATTAAAAATGTTGTACTATTCAATACTTGCTGGCCAATGAGTGCCAATAATTAGTATAACTCAATGAATTATGTTAATGCTATGCCAATAATTGACTCTCCTTTTCAATGATGACTTCTGATGGTTTTTAATTGGCCAATAAGTGCCAATGTTCACTATAATCAGTTAATTTTATGAACATTATTCTGTCATACTAAATATGCTTTTTAACTGGCCAAGGACTGCCACTGTTTATAGTAATACGATTACCCATGATGCCAATAATTGCTATAATCAGTTAATTTTATGAACATTATTCTGTAATACTAAATACATGGTACAGAAATGTTCAATAACTGGACTATGAATGCCGCAAACTACTACTGTAATTCTCAATGAAGACTACTATGTGACTTAATGTCCTTCACCTTCTGACCTAATTACCAGAAAATACTGCAATATCCATTTGTCCTGTCCATCCTCATGCTCATGAAGCACTATATTTGGTTTTTGCACTGATTCTACGTTGGTGTGCCTTGTAAGAGTGTGGTGTTGACACGACATGCTGCCCACCACCGTGAGCGATGGAGATGTTATTATGGTCCCACTGTTTGGTGTACCTAATGTACTGCCAAAATGAAAACATGGAATATTACTACGACATTTCAGTGTCTTGGCTGCGCTGATAAATACTTATGGGAAAAAAACTTCAGATTGTCTCACTTTTTTTTTTCGATTTGTTGATATATTCTGAAGTACAGTATATGTGCACTCTTGTCATTTATATTGTATATACATTTTGTGATTTGATGATTTTTTTTTTGCCATTACATTTATTTGTTGTGAAAACGTTGAAGAATTTTTTAGTGCATGTGCACTTATGTCAGGTGTTAATATGTTTTGTGCTGAACGTCAGTAAGTGTGCACTTTTGTTATTTATCAATATCATCTGTATATACATTTTTCTGTACTCATTGTATATAATTTTTGTCATTGTCTAATGTTTTGTACTCGGTGCATGTGCACCACATTTAATTCATGTACTACATCTGAATATTCTGTAAATTGAAAAAGTTAATTAATTAAGAAAAAATTTGTTGCTCATGGCAAGTCCAAATGACTCACCATCGCTGCCAAATTTTTGCCCCCCGAGTGGAGGGTTATGAAACGCGTATGTATTTAGTACAGCGATGGCGAGGCATGACAGAATCTCTGACCAGAGAGTTATTTATCGTTGCTAGTCTGCGCTTGACCGCGCGAGAGTTCAGTTGCATGTAGGGAGTCAGTTGTTGCTAGTTGCACTCTGTCAGTGCTAGTAGCGCGCGAGAGACAGTCGCAGTTGTGTGTGAGGAGTCGGCGGGAGTCGACATGGGGCTCTGGTCAAGATTCAGGACGAGGTATATTTTTTAAATAAGGTAATGAAGCAGCATTGCGCACATCTGATAATATAATGTATATTAACTGTAATTAATTTGTTCAAGAATCGCCCCAATAATAATTTGGTTTTCAAAGCAATTTTTTAAGAAAACAATCATTTGAATTGAAAGAAAGTTTCCCATGCATTTCCTTAAAGAAAAGTTTCACTTAAATTCAAAGTTGCACAGGGCCTAAGATCGACATTTCGGTCTATTTGCGTTTTCATTGTCACTTAGATTTCATTATCATTGAATTGACTTTCATTTTTGTGGGGAGCTTACACTTGGTCCAGATTGCTAGTTCTCATTTCTCATTTAATTGTCATTGTCAATAAATTATTTTATTTGCTGGGAGGTTACACTAGGTTCTATTCTCATTAACATTTAAATATTGTCTTTCGAAATTTTGCGGGGAGGTTACATACTCCAACACGACACACTTGTCATGGAGGGCAGCCTACACGTCGGGCCTTGCCTCTCATATGTGAAGCAGGTTTATTTGGCTGGCTTATAGTGTTCCCACACTACATGCCTGTCGAGAAGGGCAGCCGTTACGTCAGGGGCGGGAGAGAGCTCATTTTTGTCCTTATATCTGTCTGTACGGGATCTAGAAGGTTATAAACATCACAGTCCTCAAACTTCGGAGGTCTGCTGTTTATGTGCCATTGGTAGAAATCGATCTACGGCTTTGAGCAGGTCCCAGACGCACACACATACACTCTGCTTTGTTTGTATAACATATGACCAAAGTGGGTCAATGCTCCTGCTTCAGGCTAATTTATAAAAACTAGTACAAGCATTTTCCCTAGCCTTATGCCATATCTCCCAGGGGTCAATATATTAACCTGGATTTGGCAATGTTAGAGGTCATGGCTGCATGCTCTTCCTGTCGCTACCCGTTCCCTCTTCAGGACCGAATCTGTGTGCCCCATTTGTCTCTGTCTAGGTTTTATCCATGGGAAAGCCTGAGAACATTTTAGAAGTGACTGCGAGTCGTGTAACTGTAGAAGGGCACGGGTACCAACCCTGTATTGACCTACTCGGACGTGGGAAACCGCCTGTAAACTACATGAAAGATGGCTGCCACACTGGCCCTCGTCATTAATCTGCTGGACTGATTCGATCTGAGGTCGCAGCGCCTCCCCGAATCCCGGAAACGGCGTGGTAACGAGCGCGGATCATAAAAACTAGTGTAATAATTAAGTAAACTGAAAGTCCTAATCGCTAATAATTTCTTAAACGCTTCCAAAAATTCTAATACAAAGGCAGGGATCCCAGAAATACAGCAGTACGGAAGTCTTTCACTGAAAAGACCATTAAACATTCAAGGATTGCGTTCTCCGTGAAATAAATACCGGAATTTCTGGGAAACACGTTTCTACAAACGTTTGATAACATTCTAATGTGAGAAACTGGGTAATGGGATTCGCATAAGGGGAAAGCAGGCGAGGTCGTGAATGAATCAGCTGTTCCGTTCCAGACAGCGCAAACGCGGCGGTGCGGTGGCGTGCGGCAGGCGCCGCCGCTTCCGGCTGAGGAGGCGGCCCGCCGTGTTGATAATACGAGTAGGATCGGCCGGCGTGGCGGCGGCTGACCTTTGCCACGGCAGCGCGCGGCCGCCGCACGCCATCCGTCACGCCCACGCCGCAGGCGGCGCGTGACTCAGCGCCCGCCGCCGCCCCTGCCGACGTACTCGCGGAACCACCCCCCGTCTCCTTGCGTCAGGCGCCGACGCTCGTGCCAACGTCATGTACGATGCAGCAATGCCGTCGCAGCAGCAGGCCTCATTCTCTTACACGTATTCTGTTACGGCCTTCTAAGGTAAGTACTTCACTGATGCCAACCTGACACGGATGACAAACTCTGTGTGCTGTTTTCCTTTCATTTCATACATTAAACACTCCAAATACGAAAATACTTTCGTAATGAAAGTGGTTTATTCTTGTGCTTTTTGGAGTGCTGAGCTACAATACGATAACAAAAAATAGTGTCACCCACTATTTTGTAGTAATTAACACTCAATACGAAAGATAAAAACATTATGATATATATGCAAACTGAAGTGACGAATGAAAATTTGTACCAAGATTGGGATTCGAATCCGGGCCTCCTGTTCACTTTTTTTTCAGATTTGTGTGGCCAGCGTTTTTTTTTCTATTTAATCTACCATCACAACCACTACACTATTATTTTATCCTACCCCTTTTCTTTTTTTACGAGGTCCAAAATGTGACAAAAAGAGAAAAAAATACAGTTGGACGGGAATACGCGATTGTAAGTTTAGAATTCGCGACGATTACCACCTTTTTCTTCTCGCTGACCACTTTTTTTTACTTTTTTTCTTTTTTTATCATCATCTACAAGATTGGGCTAACTGGGTAGTAACGTAACTAAATTGAATAACTAATTGAACTGTTTATATGTATTTTAATTTTGTAGTTAACTGTTAAATAACATGAGGAATAAAATAAAATGAAAAAGAGTGTTGGCAGGAGTGGCAATCGAACCGGAGCCAGCAGTCCCCCAGCTGATCACCTTGACCACTGTTTCTAAAAAATTTTATGTCTTTTTCATTTCATTTATTAAAAATTTTTTTTTACACAAATGGATAATGGAATGCCGTTCCTCTTCAGCGACATAACATGAATAATAAAGGTCGTCCCGTTACGACATAAGGAGGCTCCATGCTACAGCCCGCTACGGATTTTCCGATGGCTGTCACTGTGTTGTTTCCGTTGTTTGTTCAATGTCATTAATAAAAGGAACTGGAAAGAGGTTCGAAGGTTATCTTCTCATGTCATCGATAATCCAGCTGCGAGGTGAGTTATGGAATGCGCTCCAAAGAAAATTAGAAAAATGTTGTCCGTATTTAGGGTTCTTGACGATCACACAATGTCGTTAGTTGAGGTACTACCAAAAATCGGATACTGTCTTGTCGCCATTGCCGAATAGGTAGTGAACAGGGTGGCCGCTAATCCGTCACAGAGTCCGTTTTTGCTCTTGGAAAATACACCCCATCTGCGAAAAGAAGTGATCTTGTAGTTATCCTGTCGGGAGCCGTGCGTGTGATAACAGCCAATATCTGACGCACCAAATACCAAACGTCCTTCGCCGACCCGCATTCGAAACGATGTTCATCCGTGTCAGTCACTTGGCATGTCCCACACAAGGGTGAGACGGCGAGGTGGATGTGATGTAGGCGGGACTGGCGCAACTGTTTCCCATTAACAGTTGTATTCCATGTGGATTGCATGTCAGTATCAGGGGTGATGGCATTCACTGCCTGCCACACAGCACGCCACTTTGCAGTGGGGTGATTGCTTTGAATCACATTCGGCGTCCTCTTCAGTTGCAAGGCAGTATATATCGCCCTCGTCGTCATCAAGCTTGTGGGTAGTAGTGCGATGTGGATGTAGCTTATTTCAAGGAAGAATTGGTTATTTTAGAAGAAAGGTGCTGGGATGTCCGATATCATCACAGGGGATGTGAGTGATGTTGGTCGTAAGGCTTCCAGTAATAGACTTGTGAGGCACGTCGGGCTTCGTCGCCAGAAGTGCAAGTGACCGCTGACCAACAGGGCCTTCGCTCTGTTCTGAACATGACAAAGGCATAAACCCCCTCTGCTCCTTGGGAGGTTTGGGGACTCGTAACGAATCTTAAATATCGTGCCCGTATTATCAAAGTATCCCAAAACTGCCAACGTGCGGTGAGCCACACTAGGTAGTATCGGGAGTCTCTGTGCAAAATGGGGGATACGTGACGCCAAATAGACGTTTTCATATAGCGTCCGTTGCAGGACGTCTAGATTTCTAAGACGGTGGTCACTTATTCCTGCTCTCATCTGATTCAATAAACGCCTCTAGGTAAGGGCTGTCCAGCGCTTCATGTCGTATGTGAAATCAATGCCAAGACAGCGGATTGTATCACTGATTCGTAGCGGTGCGACGTTTTCGTTGGATAGACCTCTGCCTGTAGACAGGGCGTGCGATTTGTGGACATTGAGATTGCTCCCCGATGCCGCGCCGTAGGTCGCCACCCACGCCAGTACTGCATTAACATCGTCATTATTGCGAAGAAGGAGTACCAGATCATCAGCATAGGCTGTGCAGCAAAAAGTGTGTCCACCAAGGGACATTCCAGTTAGGGTTGTCGGAGGCCATAGAGTAGTGGTTCCAGGACGAGGGCGTACAATATCGCCGAAAGAGGGCAGCCTTAACGCACCGAGCGCTGGATCTGTACCGGCGGTGTGAGATGGCAATTATATAACACCTTGGACGTCGCGCCGCGTAGGAGAAGCATCACCACCGCAACTATGATGTCCGGATACCCCATGTGTCGCAGTACCTCTATCAAAAATGTGTGGTCGACTCTGTCAAAGGCCTGGCTGAAGTCGACTGAGGCCAAAACTCCTGGCATTTGGTGATCGTTGGCTAGCTCGAGCATATCTCGATATCAGCATAAGCAGTGCGAATATTGTGTTCACCTCCTAATGATGCCTGGTCCTGCGACACAACACAATGGACTGATCGCTTTAGGCGTGCTGCCAGAAGCCGGGTAACAATCTTCATGTCACTGTTGAGGTAACGTCAAGGGGTGATAATCACTGATCCTGGATCCGCCTCGTGGTTTGTGTATGGGCACAATCAGTCCTTCTAGGAACGCCCCAGGGATCTGCGTCGTGGGAGACATAAAATCGCGGCAAATATCAGTCCATACTGTTGCCAGCAATTGCTGATATGTCCGATAAAATTCCAGAGGAAGGCCATCAGGTCCCGGGGACTTATGAGCAGCCCCCGCCTGTATCGCATCAATGATTTCCTCCTCCGTTACATCTGCAATCAAATCCTCTGGCGCTGTCGGAGAGACCGCGCCATAAGTGAGTTGAGAGACTGCGGCGATCACCTCTGGGGGATGTCGGTGTTCCGAGTACAGCCTAGTGTAGTGAGCAGGAAGGGCGTTTCCTATATCGCGGCTCACTAGGCATATGTGCTAACCACTACACCACACTAGCACAGTGGCTTTGCACGGCTCCACGGATTACCTTAGCGTCCCTCCTTCATCCAAATTCCCATTGAGGTGGGAGGCATGCTAGGATAATCCGCGCAGCCATGCAAAGCCACTGTGACATTGTGGTGTAGTGGTTAGCACATCTGCCTAGTGAGCAGGAGGCCTGGGTTCGAATCCCAACCTCGGTACAAATTTTCATTCGTTACTTCAGTTTGGATATATGCTTCATAGATGTTTGAGACCTGAAAAGGTCTTTGGAACCATACAGTTTCATTTGACAAAAGTCAGTGTTAGTGATTTTAACGAAACAGAGTGTTTCGTGTAAGACACAAGAACAGCGTCAGGTGGGAACTATTAGCGGGGCGGAAGGCTTCGATAGCCGCATACACTGCCTCCCGTTCCTGGGAGCGGTTCTAGGCGCTACAGTCTGGAACCGCGCGACCGCTACGGTCGCAGGTTCGAATCCTGCCTCGGGTATGGATGTGTGTGATGTCCTTAGGTTAGTCAGGTTTAAGTAGTTCTAAGTTCTAGGGGACTGATGATCTCATAACTTAAGTCCCATAGTGCTCAGAGCCATTTGAACTTTTTTTTTAACACTCTGTTTTTCTGATGAACCTTGGCTTAACAGTTTTAGCACTCCACTTTAGGCGATCGCCAAGATTGTCGAATAAAATAGAGCGGAGGCCATTTTATTTCCCGATTGTCAATGTCAACTTATCGTTTATCGCCTAGTTGCCAAGGAGATAATTTTGCTTCCTCAAAATGGCTTTCATGTAACAATTTTAAAAGCAAACACCAGGCAGCAACGAAAGTCCTTCAGAAATAAACACCTTCGTTTTTATTTGAAAATAAACTTACAGAAAACGGTCCTTCTTCTGTGGATGTTATGTAAGACTTCATGTTACACCTTGCAACTGAAGATGAGCTATCTTGAAATACTGGAAATTGATAAACATACGTCCACTTTCCCAGGCTTAGTACGGAATGATCAGACAGTCTTCTTCTTCGCCGCTTCTAAATGCAGAATACTGCTAACAGTCCTATCCAGACTACTTTGTAAATTATCCCTCCTGCTCACAAGCCCTATTGTTTCCTTCATTTAAAAAAAGTGATTGCGTGAACATCTGCAATTGAAGAATACATTTGTAGAATAAAATCGGCTTCAGTTGCCAGCTATGTCTTCATTTATTCCACGACCGGTTTCGAAGCATAAGGCTTCATCTTCAGGCCCCACCAAATGAATATCGGAACATAAATGTGTCAGTCAAGGGAGTCACATTCAGATCGAACAAACGCATGGGGGCGTAGAACCAGCAACCACAGCGCCCGCCAGGACACGGAAGTGACTAGTCACTGCTGTGACCCATATGGGTGACTGGCCCAATCGTCTCACATTCGTGTTCCCATAATTATTTGGTGGCACCAGAAAGTAAGCTTTATGCTTTGAAAGAAACAAAAGAAAAATTCAGAGTAGGTATTAAAATCCATGGAGAAGAAATAAAAACTTTGAGGTTCGCCGATGACATTGTAATTCTGTCAGAGACAGCAAAGGACTTGGAAGAGCAGTTGAACGGAATGGATGGTGTCTTGAACGGAGGATACAAGATGAACATCAACAAAAGCAAAACGAGGATAATGGAATGTAGTCGAATTAAGTCGGGTGATGTTGAGGGTATTAGATTAGGAAATGAGACACTTACAGTAGTAAAGGAGTTTTGCTATTTGGGGAGCAAAATAACTGATGATGGTCGAAGTAGAGAGGATATAAAATGTAGACTGGCAATGGCAAGGAAGGCGTTTCTGAAGAAGAGAAATTTGTTAACATCGAATATAGATTTAAGTGTCAGGAAGTCATTTCTGAAAGTATTTGTATGGAGTGTAGCCATGTATGGAAGTGAAACATGGACGGTAAATAGTTTGGACAAGAAGAGAATAGAAGCTTTCTAAATGTGGTGCTACAGAAGAATGCTGAAGATTAGATGGGTAGATCACGTAACTAATGAGGTACTGAATAGGATTGGGGAGAAGAGGAGTTTGTGGCACAACTTGACCAGAAGAAGGTATCGGTTGGTAGGACATGTTCTGAGGCATCAAGGCATCACCAATTTAGTATTGGAGGGCTGCGTGGAGGGTAAAAATCGTAGGGGGAGATCAAGAGATGAATACACTAAGCAGATTCAGAGGGATGTAGGTTGCAGTAGGTACTGGGAGATGAAGAAGCTTGCACAGGATAGAGTAGCATGGAGAGCTGCATCAAAGCAGTCTCAGGACTGAAGACCACAACAACAACAACAACATGCTTTGAAACCGGTAGTGGAGTAAATTAAGAAATTACTGGCAACTGAAGTGGATTTTTGTTTCAGTTACTCTACTTTCACATGCCCTGTTCAAAGTTTACTTTATATAACTACAGTTCCGTTTCGTCTGATTTTTCATATTGGACCAGTTTGTAATTTTGGACCTTTTCAGGGCAGAGATTATCTTGTCCAGTCGCCCACTCGGTAAATGTCATCAAATTTTATTATATATTGCTCATTGCTCGACTAATTTTTTCCTCTCAGAAATTTTTTATAATGTATAGTGCAGTTCATTATTGAGTGGGTACTTGTTTCACCAAGCTACATAATTTTTGATAACAGTTTTACTAAGATAATCACTCTCGTTTCAATCCTAAGTCAAACATTTACAACTGTAAGCTTTGGTAACTAACTGAGTTACTATATTAAATTCTTTGATCGTACAAAAGCTTCGCCTGACGACAGCGTAACAGTGAGAAACCGGTTGTAAAATAATAAATGTTATAGAATATTACACTCGTGTCAAATATTTTGTCATTCGTAATGTATAAAAGATACCATCAAAAATTACGGAATAGTCAATTAATATTGAAAAATCTGAATGTGTTATTTTGGAACACCGTTTTCAACTACAACAGATGTCCGTTTGAGGCAATGACCAATTGTCTTCCTTGAAGAAAAATTACTCGACGAAACATTAATCTACACAAAAGTAAATCGTCACATTGCACAATTACACCAAAATTGTTGGAAGCTAGACAATGTCAGGCCAAAATTGCTACAGAATCTGGCACTAATATTACTCTGTTCTCAATATCGGTTGAGATGATATGGCAAGTCACCCGTATTACATATTAGTTTCCCGCTTCGCTGACGCAGGATGCAATTAACTGCTACTAGAGGGCTCCGAATTGTAGCGTGTAACGTGGTGGTGTTTTTTTGTTCTTTATTTACAACATGCTCCATTACAACATTTGTGTATGTGTGTGTGTGTGTGTGTGTGTGTGTGTGTGTGTGTGTGTGTGTGTGTGTAGTGTAATGCTTGTCCTGTGTGATGACGATTATGATGATAATGATGATGATTATGAGAGAAGGGAGAGAACGAAACCAAAGGCCGACTCGTAGCCTACTTCTTGCGAACAGCTCCAAGAGAACCGTCGAGTTTAACGACCCCATCCAACGGACAGACCACCATCAACATTGTCAATCGCCCTCACTTCATGAGATACTACCACCACCAGGATTCGAACTGACTTACCCCCGGAACATGGCAGTGTGTAATGTACGTAACTACGTCAGTGCGTGAGAAACAGCGTATGCTAACCACAGAAAAGTTCGTACACACATGGAGCTATCTCTCCTTCAGCTTGACAATGCCAGACCACGTAAGAGCGACGAGACAAAAAAAATGGCTCTGAGTACTATGGGACTTAACTTATGAGGTCATCAGTCCCCTCGAACTTAGAACTACTTAAACCTAACTAACCTAATGACATTACACACCTGTATGCCCGAGGCAGGATTCGAAATTGCGACCGTAGCGGTCGCGCGGTTCCAGACTGTACCTCGGCCACTCCGCCCGGCAGCGACGAGACATCTGCAACAATCAGACAGCTTAGGTTCACTGTCACAGATCATCTTCATTCCATCTCTAATTGGCCCCATCCGATTTTCATCTGTTCCCAAAACTTAAAGAACATCTTCAAGGACTTCACTTTGATAGTGACGAAGCGGCGCACGCAGAGGCGAGACTACGGCTCCGTCAACAAAGCCAAACATTCTACAATGACGATATCAACAAACTGGTCTCTCGTTGGGAGAAATGTGTTCTTCGCCAGAGTGACTGTTGAGAATATGTAAACATGTAGACTAAAGACGCAGAATTTTAATAAAGTTTTATTTAAAATGCTTTAAGAGTTTTCACGTAAAAAATTCGGTTTCATTATTTTTCAGTGTGTTCTCGTACATACGAAGCAGTGTATACAGGAAATGAATGGAAGGGTTTCCCAATATTCCCTTTCTGCACTTGTATAACATCCACATAAACAAATAGATCGAAAGTAATTAATCATCGAGTATCATGAAAACACAGCAAACATTTCTGTAGCCTAAATGGGCAAGCTTATTGCAGAACGTCCACCCAAAATGCTTTGCTCGTCCTAATTCCAAAAGAATTATCATGACAAATTTAACTTGAAGTTAATGGTGCTATAAATTTGTCTGATGCACCCGAAATCCATAGTAGAGGGAAGGAGTACACTTAATCGTGGAAAATGGGCTTTGTTCCAGATTATGGTGAATAAAATGTTCTTGAACATTTACCGTTTCTAAGAAATCAAACTGTACAGCTTTAAAAACAACGGGAATATGTGGTAAGGAAGGTAAATGTATAAGAGTTTATGTTAACATGAGGTTCACACGATAGCGACAGTTAAGATTTTATGAGAAGAAATATTTTTGTAATACGTTCCAACACACGACATCAGTTGGCTGGATATTTGCTTTATTATGTTCATTTCGTTGTTCTGTCCGTCATTAAGAAAGCGAAATAAGCAAGTGCAAAAAACTATGTGGGGGTCTGTTCACTTTATCTCATAAATACCTTATATTTTGTTCTTTTTAAAGTTTTTTCGTTTTCTGTCTCTGTGAACAGAAAGCACCCGGTTAATATCACATCACTGATACAACAAGCAATAAATTTCACGCAATATTCTTAATCATAAACCTGTATACACAGTCTTTCTATGTAGTTAGCGTTCAGTAGGTGTGAATTCCTTTCTTAATATTTTCGATTTCTTACTTTTATTTTGAGTTTCTAAAGAGATCGTCAAATCGAAACGTTACACCACAACAGATCAACCAGAGAAACAGATGAAGAGGGGCGTAAATGGTTGAAGACGCTGTGAAGTTGTACCAATAGGAGACTGTCTCTTGGATTTTCATTTCGAATTTAAGAAAAAATCATAAATGAAAAAAGAGCCATTGGAAGCATATTATTTTTAAGTAGACTATAATACAAACATTATCAACTAATATAAGCGGAATATGTAGTACAACGAAGTCGAAAGGAGTCAGATATCCATCTTATATCGCCGACAAGGAGGAATCTCGCGATGCCGCTAAAGGAATGCGACGCAGAAGGCATGTGGAACAAAGGAACTACCGTAACACTTGAAAATTTCAGGATCGGCGAGGTAGCGATCAATTGTTTCTAGGCTGTTGCCAGCAGCTGTTACTTACCTGTATTTTAGGAAGCGCATCACACGCAGCAGATTATGTTTATTATTAAAACCAATTTCAGCTATCAACTGCCTTCACGGTGTCTGTAAATGGCAAAAACTGGCAAAAAACGAACAGAAGTGCACAGAAATCATTCAGCTCAAATTTGGGGTTGCATAACGAATACTTCCAACAAATCATATGTTAATTACGTATCATGTCAGTCTCCGGCATGTCAAGGTTATTAATACTACCTTGTAACTCATCATAACTTATGAACATGGAAGCGGCAAAACTCATTATTACGTTTTAACTTACAAAGTGATCATAAGACGTTCATACTTTATTACAGGTCATCTGGCACACCCACAAAAAGAGGGATATCCAACAGTCAATCCGTAATCAAGAGGTAGGATAATGGTAGTGTATTAGGTGTAAAGGAAGAGTTCGTCGGATAAATCGTAAACAAGCCAACGAGTGTCAGACCAGAGATGTATGTCATGAAATGACCCAGTGCAAAGAAAACACATGTAAATAGAGATAACTTAATGCAGCTCCACGGTATCAGCGTCAAAAATTCACGTGGTGGTTCAGGCACAGGACTTGTATTTAAGAGTTGCATGACTAAATTCCAGTGCAGCCACACTGATAATAATTTTCTTGGGTTTCCAAATCACTTTAGACTGGTTTTGTATCTTATAAAAGCTTCGACCCATAAATGCTCTATACTTGCCCAGTTGAGTTAGGGCGTCTCTAATAAGGTAGACAGCGATGGTATGTTGTACTCTAACCGTCCAAAGCCTCCGGCTCGATGTCAGTTTAGTTTGTAATTAGGGCTTTCATTTATTCCCAGAGTGGTAGCGAGCGTGTGTGGTGACGTGAGTGCGTGCGTGCTGCCACCTATAAAGAGACTTCGCGGAGCGCAGCATGCAGACTGGTGATAAGGGGCCGGGGACACACTGTGGCCATCTTGATGTCATTGTTCTTGCTGGAACAAGATCAATAGTAATTACGTTGTGTCGTTGTAACGTTACACTCATATTTGCCATTATTGAGGAATGCGAGTCCGAACGAAATGAAGCGTGCTCATATAGTGTGGCATAAACTGGCAGGATGTAACGAAATAAATCTCGTCGTCAACATGTAAACTACCAGGTGGTTACAATTACAATACAATTAAAAGGTTCAGTGTGGTCTGTAATTATCATATCCAGCGTAACTAGGTAGATATTGTTATTAGTTAATACGGAAACAATAACGCTGTAAAAACAATTAGTTTCAGTTTTGACGTCCAGGAGCAAATCTGGTGCTTGGAATGGAAGAGGGACGTATATAAATGTTAATATCGACGAGATGCCGCGTGCGTAAAACAACTTGATCAACAGTTGCTCGCATGAGTTCTGGTGGAAATTGAGCAGTTACAGTATACTGGCCTTCAGATCAGGTAGAGACGGAAGGTGTCCCTGGTAAATAAATTCTTTTAGATATCATCAGAGCCAAGAGTCACTTGTATTCAGATCAGGTGATCTGGCAGGCCATGCATCTGGTAAACCTCAGGAGATAACATGCTAAGGATGCATTAAGCAGATCTTTCACTGTATGAGCAACATGAGATATTGCACGATCTTGCATGAAAACAGTAGTAACCAGAAAGTTGTGCCCTTCCGAAGCAGGAATCACATGCTGTACAAGGAGGTGTCGGTAACGTGCAGACATCGCAGTATATGTGACAGGCCCTCTGGGTGTATTGTCTCCAAAGAAGATTGTACCGAGAATAAAGATGCTTGTGAATCCATACTACACAATCAAATACGGCGAGTACAGTGACTCATCGTGCACAATACGCGGTTTAACAGCACCACAAATTCAGCAGTTCTGTATATTCACTGCACCCTATAGTGTAAAAAGTGTTTCATCATTCCATAGAATACTGCCCGGCCACATGTCATTAATTTTGAATCGGTTAGAAACCGAAGAGAAAATTCAGGACGTTGTTCTAGATCATGAGGTTTGAGTTGCTGCGCCGTTTGGATCTTATACCAGTGTAAAATAGATGGCAAATCTTCCCGTACTATTGACCATGGGATGGACAATTCTCGTGGCATTGCACGAGCACTAGAGCTAACCCGGGATACATGCTGCACACGGTCAATTATAACAACAGCAACCTCGTCTATAGCCTCCACTGGGATAGGACGTTTTCCTATACCACGTGTCGCACCAAGTTCACCCATATAATTGCTGCCGTTCACGTAACAGCTTCACTAACAGCGCATTGTCTCTCTTCCCGATAGCCATATTGTTCAGTCACGTAATGGCTTCTCAAGTGACAGCGTGAATGTCATACCGTCTTACAAACAGTGTACAGCGCCAAATTTGCACCTGATGACCACAACTGAAACTAATTTTTTTCCGGCTTAAATCAGCTCCGCAGTAACGCATTAGCATATCTACCAAGTTTCGCTGCCCTATGATAATTACAACCCACACTGGATCTCCGTAAGTAGATCCACATTAATTATAACCATCCGGTACCTGACAATAAAAGTGAAGCCCACAGGTGGGGAGGATGAAACGGAATGAAACCCTACGGTTTGAAGAGGTATGTAGCGTTATTTCACTCATTACAAAATCGAGTCAAATTGATAAAGATCTTGGCAGTATGCCTCTATTTATCACTATGACCTTACACCGACTCTGTTCTGGATGCATCAAATGATTCCGTTTGTAACGGTGTCATGAACGCGTTGTACCCAATCCTGAAGCAACTGGCCCACAACTGTTTTAACTGGTCCTAGATATCCTGGATAGTGGCACTGGGACGTAGTTGACATCCCAGCTGGTCTCTCATACTTTTATCGGGAATAGATCTGGTGATCGTGCTGGCTACGGAAGTAAATTGAAATCACGCAGACAGTTCGTAGAGATAGTTCCCATGTCGAAAAATTAGCACGATACTGTCGCATAAAGGTAAGACTTGCAGACGCACGATGTGCCGACGAACCATTGTGCTGTCAAAGTTCTCTCAATCACCATCAGCCTACCGTCCATGCTTCACAGAATACTCCTGCGTAATTTCCAGTACTAGCCCTCCTGTAAGGAAGGAAGCCACAGCCTGGGAGATGGTTTCCAGAATGAATTTACACTTTGCAGCGGAGTGTGCGCTTATGTTAATTATGCTCTTATAAGTGCGTATTAATCAACGTCAGCACCATCATCATGAGCATCACTTGCTTCATAAAGGCTGCCAGTAGTAACATCGCTGTGCCTTTCCAAAATACTGGAAGAATAGGATCATTCCCCAGGTTTCCGAGACACTCGTCGACGGCGGTCATTCGAGAAAGTGTGACGTCATTCATCAGCAGTCCGTGCTTGCCGTTAGTATGGTTCAGGGAGTGATTTACTTGATCTCGGGTGGCAGGTGTCGGGGTTAGGGTGTGCGTGATGCACAGTGAAGCGGCCCTCCCTTGTGGTGGTCACGTGTGGTCTACACGAGTACCCATCATTTCCCTGTGCTCCACAGCGATCGCTCAATATTGGACGCTGTTCATGCTCCTTGCATGCCTTTCCTTGCCTAGTAACAACCCTAAACACCAACAACACTCAACAAGAACAACACTAACGCATTCTGGGGGTCTTCCTACCTATCACAGAGAATTACAGTTATAATCATTTACGTCCCGTCGATGGTGCGTACGTGTCTAAAGATACATATGTTCTAGGCGCTTCAGCACTTTTTTTTCAGACATTGTGTTTTGATTTTGTTGCGTGAAGAACTGCATGATATTATTATTTGCAAATATTCTACCGCAGCTGTTACTTTAATTACATTTATCATGTAGGCAGTAACAAATGTACTCCGCAAAAGACGGATGACATTTATTCTTCTCTACATGACAAACATAACAGACATAAATGATGATGCTCCAGTAGGCAGACCACGTGGAAAATTTTACAAACAAATAACACGAAAACTGCGAAGAAAAAAGTTCGTAACGTGAACATGAGGCCGGCCGAGGTGGCCGAGCGGTTCTAGGCACTACAGTCCGGAACCGCGCGACCGCTACGGTCGCAGGTTCGAATCCTGCCTTGAGCATGGATTTGTGTGATGTCCTTAGGTTAGATAGGTTTAAGTAGTAAGTTCTAGGGGACTGATAACCTCAGAAGTTAAGTCCCATAGTGCTCAGAGCCATTTGAACCATTTTGAACTTGAGCTAATGTTTTCGTAAGTGAATTCATAATGCGACCTATAGCATGTGACTAAACGACAGCAAACGCAGTTGCCAGCCAAAAATTCGAATAACTGTAAGTAATCACTTACTTATTTACGTGGAAAGCAAGACGTGATATTTTTTATATCCTACAAATATCGCATATCAAAGCAAAAGGCGAAACACGTCCAGAGTAAGTAAAATACATTGCAGCAAGAAAATGACGTTTTTTATTTACAGAACGAATATTTTACAAAGGACTTCGTGCAGACACTTGTTCTTTCGCATAGCGATAGCAAATGTGGATCCATTTATCGATTAACTTTTACAGTCATTTGCGAGAGGGCCCGACGCGGTGGACGTCACTGGCAATATGGGGGACTATCCTAGCGGCAACAGCAAAGGACGTGCTTGCCGAAGTCTGAGCTGTGACGGTGCGCGTGAAGTATCCATGTGTCAGGGCAAGATTTTTGTGATTACCTGCTTGTTGTCACTGCGTTCCGGGTAGTTACGCTCATGTGGTGTAACTGAGGGACCTATGTTGCTTCCGTTTCTGTTTATGTGGCTATTGATGTAACCTGGTGTAAGAACTTTTATAATTTTCTTTTGGTTAAGTAAGTGTTCAAAGAATGCTTGTTGACCAGAGACTTTGAACTCTGAGAAGCAGTTGTTATTTTGTAATAAAAACAATCAATGTTAAAAGCTTAATTTTGAATAAGTGTTGTTGTGTTATTATATCTAGGATGTGATTTTGAAGTGTTTAATAAGTGTCAGTAAGCATTCGGTTCCCTGGTTTGAAATGTAGAGTACATTTACTTCCATGGCACCAATTTAAAAAGTATGTTATTCAACATCATTGAAAAAATGATTCATTTACTCTTCATTAGTACCCTCTGTAATAGAGAGTTAAAGATATGCTGCAGCATATTTTATGTTAACTGACGAATAAACAGCGATGTTACATGTATAAATGTATAAAATGGAAATGATTCACTACGATTAGTGTCCAGTGCAGCAGGCAATACATAGCTGACTTTCGGCGTCTAGTACACAGCGGCACTGCTCAAGGATTTGAAACCAGCTGTCCGAGTGCAGCTGCTGAGAAGACGATTAAGGTTTACCGTCCCGCGCAGGAGCAAACATGACTTTGTACAGCTAAAGGCGGCCTTTTTGAAGCAAGTGCTGCTCATGATGATGCTGCTGACGTTGATTAATACGCACTTATAAGATCATAATTAACATCGGCGCACACTCCGCTGCAAAGTGAAAATTCATTCTGGAAACCATTTCCCAGCCTGTGGCTTCCTTTCTTCCAGGAGGGCTAGTCCTGGTAGTTACGCAGGAGTATTCCGTGAAGCATGGAAGGTAGGACACGAGGTCCAGACGGAAGGAAAGCTATGAGGACAGATCGGACTCTTGTTTCGGTATGTCAGTTGGTGAAGCACCTGCCCGCAAAAGGCAAAGGTCCTAGGTTCGAGGCCAGGGCCAGTTCAGGGTTTTAACCTGCCAGGAAGTTTCACACCAGCGCGCATTGCTCTGTAGAGAGAAAATTCATTGTGGAAGGCGTGACAAACCTTTATCACATGATTTATCTGTGAGTTTGCCATTAGGAAATGAAGATGGCGTTTCTAACGGAACACGAAGGCCCCACATGGTTTTCCTTTGAGAAACAGGGGACGGGCTGTGGACCAGTCATTTGAACACATTGATCAGCGGCCACTTCCTTTCACCAGAGTCCTCCCTTGCGTTACTACTGGTATCCTTGCTGTACTTCGTGTAGACGGTGCAGTGGATCTTCAGTGCAGTGGATCTTCAGCTTGGACAAATGGACAGTGGATAGTGACTCAGAAAAAAATGTCGAGAGTGCAGTTAGGAACTGCTGGTTTGTGCTGAAACGCTCTTTCCTTCGCTCTTCTTAGTGCCGTGGCGTTTCCCACACTCCCGCGCCTCTCATTCACTGCCTTACAACACTTCCCTAGCACTTGTGGGGCGTGGTGCGAACCACCCAATGCCACGTACTACACCACTAATTAATTAAGGTAATTTTTAGCACCGATATTCTCAAAATTCGTACTTCTGTAAAAGAGACTTTATTCAATCGCGGGCACCCTTTAACCCCGAGACAATTTTCAACTAGTAATCTAAATGTATTTGGAAGGATTCTAAGACAACTGGATTAAAAAATTCACACTGCTAACATTGAGCACGCCACCTTCAACTTCTTCCTTGTAACTGCTGCAGGACTCTCCTCGAATTTAGAATAGATTTACAATGAAAGCTATGTATACAACGAATCACGAGAAAATCGAAAGACTTCAAATTTGCTACGGCAACAAATACAGTATATTTACTTTAACTGAATCTCATCAAGTCCGTCTACTTCCCTATGCACTTCGTCAAGCTAGCTAAAAAATTCACTGTCTAATGCAAAGCTCCCGTCGATCAGACCAGTGAGCACGTACTACGCAGCAAATTCTCTTACAAAAACCGGGGCAAACCGATAGGATCACTATTCCCGAGCAGAACGCACATGCCAATTCATGTAAGCTTCCGATAATGGCAGAATAGCGTGTCGTCCTTCACTCATCCCTATGACACATTACAAGTGAACATGACGTCCATCGCAAAGGGTCCCTCACATTTCTCCTATACCTAGGATAGCCTCAGATTTCACGAGCTCAACACATTTTTGTGTATTTGTGTGTGTGTTTGTTTGTGTGTGTGTGTGTGTGTGTGTGTGTGTGTGTGTGTGTGTGTGTAAGAGAGAGAGAGAGAGAGAGATTGTGTGTACACATGCGCGTGTGAGGTGTTTTCGAAGTACCACTATCCGTGTGGCTGGACTTCCCAGGTGAAGGTAACTGGTTCAAGTTCATCTTTACTAATATCAAGCAGTCTTTTGCGCCTGGGTCCTTAGACCGTACTAAAGTGGTAGTTCCTTATTTATTTGCTTTTTATTTAGTTTTCTTTGTCTCAACTTGATTTCAAGTCGACGTCATTATGGAGGACCTTCCACGATTACTGCGGGTACATTGACCCTGCACCACCATGCGCGTGCTACAGAGCCTCCATCCTCAAGTTGTCTGGATGTCTTACATAAAGCATCAATCTTGCTGGGGAGTTTCATAATGGATAACCGAATATGCTCATTGAGAAGCGGCATGCTTTCACGCTGTAGGTCCTGGATCGGTGCCCACCGAGGCGCGTGGAGTATCCCGCTAAAGAACCGATCCTGCACTACGTAGAGGATACCTAAGGTTGAGGGGCAAACAGTGGCCCGTGTAGAGCAGCTGCAAAGTAGCGCCGGGAGGATTGTTGCAGAATATACACGGAGCTGGTCCGTAGTTCTGTGCTGGCAAGCATACAGTACGTCTGGTGGAGAAGGCGTAGCAACGTGATTCGCTTCTCTCGTCCATGTGTGTTACACAGTAGCTTATTGTCCAGGATAATCCCAAGATATTAAACTCTGTTCGTCCAGTGGAGTGGTCGATTGTGCAGAATTAGTTGATTACAGGGATGGGAGTGTCGACATGTAAACATTGTGGCCTTCGTCTTCTCTGCATTGAGTTGAATACAGTTTTGCGCCGTCTATTGTTCAGTTAACGTGAGTTGTCGCTGCAGGCAGTCGATGACGTCATTGGCTGGTCCGCTACTAGTCAACAAAGCCGTATGATGAGCAAACAGAGCAAGCACCACTCGCGGCAGAACAGGAAGGTCGTCTCATATATGACAAAGAGAATTGGTGAAAAAAAATCGATAACTGTAGAATGAATTCCGAAACGTGTTTAGAACTGGAGTGCTGTCTTTTTAACTTGACTATTATCTTCCTGTCCTGGAAAAAGCTGATGATCGAGTTGATGCATAGTCAGGAAGGACGAGAAAGTCTTGCAGTTCGGTGACGTACTTGTCACGTCAGAGCAGGTCGTGCGCCTTTTCTGTATCCAAAAAACCGGCGGTGGTGTAGTTAAACTCATTCATATTGTAGGCGATATACTTCGAGATGCGTAGAAGCTATAATTCCGCGAAAGCCGAAGTTGAAAGGCGAACTATCGCCGGCCTTGTTGCGTCCTGGTCGCAGATTAAAGTTCGTATCCTGTAGAGTAACAGACATTATAGAATTTTGGACATTGTCGGCAAGAGACTAATTGGTCGATAATTGGAAGGCTGGCTTAGATCTTATCCACCCTTAGGAACAGATACCGCCTGAGCAATCTTCCAAGATTGTGAGGAGTACCCCAACGACATGTAGCCGTTGTAGACGAATCTGAGCAAAACTAATGGCTTCCACGGGATGTGCATCACTTTGGTCATGAGTGATTCCATCTAGTCCCAAGCAGAGTGAACGTCAAGGTTGAAAATTATTCGGTGGGTTTCCTCTGTAGTTGTGAGAAGTTTTCTGCTTGCTGGATACTCTCCCTGATTATCCAATCTCTCTGGCTTATCCCATTTGCGCCACCATCACCTTCTGGGGTATCCAAAACGTTCTGCTTCGGCGTGCAGGTCGTACATCGGTCATGTGGGAGCCTGAAGTGCCGGATTGGCTTTGAGCACTATGCGACTTAACTTTTGAGGTCATCAGTCGCCTAGAACAGAACTAATTAAACCTAACTAACCTAAGGACATCACACACATCCATGCCCGAGGCAGGATTGGAACCTGCGACCGTAGTGGTCGCTCGGTTCCAGACTGGAGCGCCTAGAACCGCACGACCACTCCGGCCGGCGAAGCGCCGGATTCAGTGGTCGTGGATTCCGTACGGTGCGGACAAGACTCCACTAGTTCTGGGAATGGAGCAAGAAGGTGGACATTTTATCTTCCCACACCTCAGTTCAATGTTCTAAGGCACATCGTTGAAGTTCACTTGTGAAGCGTCTCATTTTCCTCCAATCTTCTGGGCTGTCATTGCGCTGTCAGCAATGCCCCTCTCTGTTCGTTAGAGTTTTGAAATCATGGATGAGTGGAGAGAGGTACTCTGGATAAGGCACACGATATTTGGTGGTGAGTGGTGCCTGGTTGTATGCTCGTCGAATTTTCCCAGTTAGTCTGTCAATAGATTCATCAATACGGGCTGCAGACGAAATGTCTGCAGTGGTTCGGACATTGTTATGTACCACTCAAATTGATCCCAGTGTGTGGATATTTTCGAAGGATGTCACATCGTGTGCAAAGCCTCTGTGATCACGCCCAGGACGGGTTGGTGGTTGGAGGTCAAGTCGTTAAATTGTCCCCATTTGCAAATCCAGTCTCAGATGCTTAAGCATCGCGACGTCTAGGACATCTGGTGTATGATGTGAGTTCGATGGAATGTGCGTTGAATCCTCAAGTGCGAACGTTATAGCATCAAGTCTTCCTTACAAAGCAGAGAGCCTCTTACCCACGGGTTGATGAGTCGAGCGTGCCAAGCGAAGTGCTTTCCGTTGAGATCACCATACATCAAGATTTTCTGATATCGGTCAAATATCTCCAGAAAATTCTCTTCAGCAAATTGCCTATTTGGACTGAAGTATGTAAAGATAAGTGTGATGGTGCAGCAGCCAGTGGAAATGGTGATGGCTGTGGCTTCAAGGGTTCCTGTTCTGGGAGAGTCGTCTGTGCACGCGTGATGGAATTCTTTATAAAAATAACCGCGACCGTTGGCTCGGTTTGTCCTATAGCAGAAATGTTGCATAACTTGAATGGTTTTGTGGGGCACATGTGTGTTTCAGTGAGACATAGAAAGTCCACGAGATAATGGAGGATAAATTAATCCAACTCACTCCTCTTATTTAAAACTCCAGTGGCGTCAAATGGCGTTAAATATACAAAGTGAAAGGTCTGTTAGTATGGTGGGCCTACGGACCATAGCTACGTGCAAACAATGCCATGGTTCCTTCGTAGAATAGCAGCAGTTTGGAGATAATGGTTGATGCTTCGTTAAATTTATTCAACACAGTTGGAACTATGTTAAAGACGTTCCGTTGTTGTAACTTAGAGAGGAAGTAAGAAATGCTTGAGAAAGCCTTCAGAAGTTCTGTGTAGTCGGGATGAGGAGGCCAACGGAGCCTGTCGGTTGAGGAGTCCTGAGAAGACCTTTGTACTATTGGGAGCTAGTGGTGGAGTTGCGTTCGCCACTTGCTGTCCTCGCACCCGTGGGTGTTGGCCTTGGGCCGCGTAGACGTGCAGAGCTTATTGAAACTTGCTGCAACCTCTCCAAGTGACTGGGTTTTCATCGCTGCAATCTGTGCATGTTGGTTTTCATCGCTGCAATCTGTGCATGATGATTTTTGAGTTGGATATTTCGTGCAATTCTGTGCCTGCTGAGGGGCCTCCACATTTGACGCTCTTGGCGTGATGTGAACAGTAATTTGCAGTATGAAAATAATGCTGACAGCGTTTTCATTATGGAGGACCCTCCTTAGGTCTGTAAGTTTACATCTTCACCTTTCCATGATATGACGGATATCGTAAATGGATGCGCTTGTTGGACCAGCAGTGACTGACACTCAGTAGATTGGTTGGGCTATTAAGCTATTCGTCTTGTCGTCCTTCGTCTTGTCTGGGTGCATCACAGCTTGCGTGAAACCAGTAGCATGTAACTGTGTCTCCACTTGGCCCGCCGTAATTTCGGTATGGAGGTATCTGAAGACGACCTTGAGTATCTTCTCACTTGGAGGTTGGTGTGCAAAACGGAATTTTTACGTTATGGAGGAACTGCAGTGCCTAACTTAGTTAAATTACTTCCACTCAACTTGCAACGGGGCGAATAGGTTAGAAGTGGGCAGTGGAGTTTGGCACTTGGTGGCGTCAGAGATGTCTTGTGAGTTCTTCCTCTTTCATCAGGTTCGTTTGTTTCGCACAAGTTGAATTCCATCGTGTTCGACGTCGGCCGACAGCTGGCGAAGTTCCGAATCAGGTGCAGTAGCTGGTATTGGTTCGTGATCAGAATCAGGAGATTCATCATCGTGGCGTCATGTCGTGATTTTGTCTTGCCATATTACGCTCCAGTTGACCTCGTGTTCTTCGATCCTTGTTTGTTACTTCCTGTTCTCGCTGGCTTACAGTCCGTGTAATGTTGGCAGATGGTGTTGTGTGTGTTCCTAGTGTGACTGTCTTTCCTGTGGAACTGTGTAACATTCCAGACCTCGATTGTAAATGTAGGGGAATTGGGCTTACCAGCCACGGCCAGGGCCCAGGTCCTACCCTTTTTTTTCCGTTTGCCTCATTCCGTAAGTTGCCGTGTCCGTAGCCTGGGTCGTTGTCACCGAATTTCCTTCGTCCATGGTCATGGTCATGGTCAAATTAGATGGCGTGGCCGATGGGGATATTTTCCTGGTGGATTATGTAGACCGTACAGTCACATTTGCTGTATGAAGAACACTCAGTATTGTATAACACTCAGTATAATGTCGTTTACTGAAACTGAACTACACTTCTCGAGCAATCAGTAATACACACAAAGAAAACAAATAACATGTAGACGACTATTCATCAAGAGCGTCGGTGAGGCCCGTCGGAGATGGTCCTAGGTGGGCGAGGGAGTGGCTGTACTGCTGCTGCGCTGGCCTTATAAAGCCGGCGGAGGTCGGCGGAGTACTCCAACTTTCCCTGTGTCTGTAAGGCGACCTCTCCAGAAAAAATGTTCGCATTAGTCTCTAGCAAGTTCTGTTTATTTTGAAGAATTGTTTTTCCACTTGGTTGCGCCTGCAAGTGCCTGTGTATGTTATATGGTACACAGGGGTGTCTTGAGTGTAGTCTGCCTGGCAGGGTCCGTCTGCGCCAGACTTAACACTGTACATGATTTCGAGCATCATTCAAAGGCACATCAAAACTGACTCTATTCTATTTTTTGCTTTTACACAAACCAATTCCCAAACATTTGACCAATTTTTTTTCTTTCTTGAAAAATTTTCCTCCAGATCCAGAGGGAAGGAGAAATACACTGCTGAAAACAAATTAGTACACCCTTTTAGAGATTCCCAGTTCACGCAAGATTCATTGTTGCAACAGTACATATGGAATACATGAAATGATTACATTTACAGATCAATAGCACAAGTGGTTCTGAGGTACCAGGCATTGAGCGATGCTGAGGCACACTCAGTGGTACGCGGCGCAGCCTCCATGGGCGGCAATGCAGCCGCTGACCCTGTATCCAGTCGAGTAAATACGAGTAGACGTCGAATACTATTCTGTGACACGTTATGTCACGGCTGCTCGACCAGTTCAAGTATTTCTGTACGAACCACAGGAGTCATTTCTTGTCCCATCATATCCCACAAGTCCATAAATCAAGCTGGCCAGGGGAGTTTCTGCACATCTTGCAGAGCGCGTTGAGTTTCACGGGCAGTGTGTGGGCGAGCATTATCCTGTTGGAACAACACATCGCCTTCCTGTTGCAAGTATTGCAAAAGAATGGAACTAACAACATTTTGCATGTACCGAGGGCTAGTCAGTGTCCCCTACAGAAACACCAAAGATGAACGAGGGTTGCAGCTTATCACACCCCACACCATGAGGCCTTGGGCGGGGCCAGGGGCCAGTATGTCTTGGACGAATGCATTCTATGAGATAGCACTCACCATGTCTACATTGTAGACGGAAATGCCTATCACTTGCGCTCAGGCAGAATCTGCTTTTATCGCTGAAGACCACAGCTCACCATTTTGTCTAACTGATCTGATGACACCAGACGAGCCGTGCACGTCGATGTTCTGGCGTGAGTGGGAGACGGGCTAAAGGTGTGCGTGCCCGTAGTCCCACTGCTAATTACCGGTTCTCAACGGTTTGCGTTGACACGTCTGGGCCCATAAGCCCTCTTATTTCTGCTGTGGTAGCTGTACGATCTGTCACTGCTGCCCTTAAAATACGACCATCCTGGCGGGCGTCTGCGTTGCGTGGACGTCCGGAACTTCGTCTACGGGTGTGAGCATATTTACGTGACCACTGATACCAGCATATTGCACAACTGACGCAACACGTCCCTCTTGTGTGGCAAATCTCCAAAGGACCATCCCGTCACCCGGAAGGCTACAATTCGACTCCTTTTAGACTCGCTCAGTTGGCTGTAGGAAACACGAGTGCGCCTGTGTGTCACGGTTGCCATCATGCTTCACACGTCTGCACCACACTGAGCCTTGTACCTGCGAGCATTCCCTATTAAAGGGCAGACACATATGGCGCTCTGGTCTATGCCACTAAGCTATCTGTTGGTGGACGACATTGAAACCACGTTCAGTAATTACATCTTCTAGCCCCCGGCAGCCATATGCCGTCATAGGATCCAAACCGACGGCGTCTTTCCTGGTGTACTAAGTTTTTTCCCGGCGGAAAATGTGACAGCTCAACGTCTGACACAGCAGGTAAGACGGTAGGCGACGCTGTTTGCGGCAAACCGGACAGCTAGCGCGGCACGTCGTTTATCGGTGAGTGGCGCGAGTCATTTAGGCGGGCAGTCGATAGGCGGGGCGGCACAGCCGCTTTGTTTGCGCCGCGTGACGCAAGCCAGCCGCTGCTTCCCACGCGGCTGGGGCTGCTCTGCAAACAGCGACCCACTGCGGGCTGCGTTGCGCCACGTGCTGCACCCCGCTGCAACTCTCACAAGCGAGACAAGAGATTTGCTCTCTTAAGCTGTGTAGTGTTAATTTCAAAAATTCACGATCCGCAGCTATAAAGTCGCACGGTACGAGCCTCACGCCAACACACAACACTAAAACAGGGTAAAGAAGGAAATTCATATCTGTATAACCAGAAGGTGGAAAAAATGGAAACACGGGAACAAATCCATGCTTGACATACACTGAACTGACAAAAGTCACGGGATACCTCCTTTTAGCCGGCATAGTGAAGCAGCTCGACGTGGCGTGGACTAAACAAGTCAGTGGAAGTCCTGAGCAGAATTATTGAGCCATGTTACCTCTATAGGCGTCCAGAATCGCGAAAGTGTTTCCAGTGCAGAATTTTATGCACGAACATCTCGCGATTATGTCCCATAAATATTTAAAATGGTTCAAATGGCCCTGAGGACTATGGGACTTAACTTCTAAGGTCATCAGTCCCCTAGACTTTAGAACTACTTAAACCGAACTAACTTAAGGACATCACACACATCCATGCCCGAGGCAAGATTCGAACCAGCGACCATAGGGGTCACGCGGTTCCAGACTGTAGCGCCAAGAACCGCTCGGCCATCCCGGCCGGCCATAAATATTCGATGGAATTCATGTTGGGCGATCTGGGAGGCTAAATCAGTCGCTCGAAAGGTCCAGAACGCTCTTAAAATCAATCGCGAATAAGTGTGTCGTGTCCCGATGAAATCGCGCATTGTTAGCCATTAAAATTCCATCGTCGTTTGGGAACATGGAGTTCATGAAAGGCTGCAAATGGTTTCCAAGTAGCCTAACATCCAGAGGACCCCGCCCATTGCAAGTAAACACAGCCCATGCCATTACATAGTCACCGAGAGCTTGCACACTGCCTTGTTGACAACTCGGGTCTGCGCCACACTCGAACCCTACCATCAGCTCTTACCAACTAAAATGGGGACTCGTCTGACCAGGCCTCTATTTCCCAGTCGTCTAGGGTCCAAGTGATACGGTCACGAGCCGAGGAAAGGCGCTGTAGGCGATGTGTAGTTAGGAAAGGCACTCGCATCGACCATGTGCTTCCATTGCTCATTAACGCCAAATTTCTTTGCAGTGTCCTGAAGAACACGTTCGTCGTACGTACCACATTGATTTCAACAGCTATTTCACGTAGTGTTGCTTGTCTGTTAGTACTGACAACTCTGCACAACCGCTGCTTCTCACGGCAGTTAAGTGAAGGTCGTCGGCATCTGCGTTCTCCGTGGTGAGAGATAATTCCGGAGATTTGGTGTTCTCGGGATGCTGAGACACTGTGGATCTCGGAATATTGAATACTCTAATGATATCCGAAATCGAATGTCCCATGCGTCTACCTCCAATTACCATTCCGTGTTCAAACTCTGTTAATTCCAGTAGTGCAGCCATAGTCGGGAACCTTTTCACGTGAATCAGCTGACCATAAATGACAGCTCCGCCAATGCACTGTCTTTCTATACATTGTGTATGCGATACTACCGCCATCTGCATATGTGGATGTCTCTATCCCACGACTTTTGTGACCCTAGAGTAAATGCAGGTGCTAGCCTGGCTTGGCGACTGTGCTGTTGTGTCTGACCAGGAAGGAAACTGTGCATTGTCCCCAGTACAAGTTCAGAACCGTGCTTTGTATAGTTGTCATTATGTTTGAGCTAACGAATTTGATCGTGGCAAACTGTTGGCGCTCGTACGACGGGTACTTCCGCAACCAAGGGAGCCGAAGTATGCAGTCTTGAAGTCAAATATTAAAGGTGACAAACTGGTGAAGTTATTTGCAGTGTGATACATGTGTAACGAAAACTGGAAGTAATAAATCCAGCGAAATGGAATTACTCTGTAACAAGCGTCCGGTGACTCCTGCTGTTCTATACCAAAATACTCAAAAAATGTCGCTGAATAACCACAGAAATCTTGTTAATGGGGTTGAGGTGGCCCCTGTATGCTCCACAAGTTACTTTACACTACGTAGCAGAGAATACTTCGTACAAATAACGAATTAACGAATAACAAATCAATGAATTTCTCTCACGTTCCATTCATCTATCCAGCGGGGACAGCGTTCGTATGTGTGCCTCTGAAAGTGCCCTATTCTCTTCTGTCTTATAATCCAACGCTAGGTATATCATGGTTGGAACAGAAGTGTCGCGTAGTATTGCTTTAATCAGTTCTCTAAGTTTCTCCAACAAGCTTTCACGAAAATACGTCGCTTTTCTACTAATAACCGTTATTAAATTGGCCGAGTGTTTCTGTTACTTTTACATATGGGCTCCGTCGATCTTTCACTATCCATGCACCGTGCCTTAGATTTCAACGATGTCTGCTGCATTGTCTACTTGACAGGAACAGTACTCTAGAACCGGTGCACTAGCGTTCACCAGAACCGTTCCACTGACGTCCCTCAGTACTGAATTTAAGTATCATCGCATTTCGTATCGCTTCTTAGTATCGCTCCTGAACGGTTAGCCGATGTGTCGTGCTGCAGATGTTTGTCACTATCAATTTAATGGTTCAAATGGCTCTAAGCACTGTGCGACTTAACATCTGTGGTCATCAGTCCCCTAGACTTAGAACTACTTAAACCTAACTAACCTAAGGACATCACAGACATCCATACCCGAGGCAGGATCCGAACCTGCGACCGTAGCAGCAGCGCGGTTCCGGACTGAAGCGCCTAGAAACGCTCGGCCACAGCGGCCGGCACTATTCTTTTAACGGTATACTGTCGGGTTCTTTCTTTTCTGTTCTTGGCATTATCCTGCATTTGACGGAACTGCTATTCATTATACCAAATGGAAATTCTGTTCTAGTTTTTGTGCATTTCCTTCCGTTTACTCAAGGATGAGATTTTCCTCCAGCCAACAGCGCTGCCTCCGAGCAGTCCTTGAAAGGGCGTAAAGATGAAATCGCTGAGTCCATAAAAATTTAAAAAAGTAGCTGAAAGAGTCGCTTGCAGTTGCGAGCCCTGAACTGGACTAATGGTCGCTGTAGATACGCCATAATGGTATCGTCTAGCACTGTTTCTACATATAATTTAATTTCAGCGTAAATAGTATTGTGCATCTACCAACTATTGAATGGTCTATTTGAAGAACTGCCATACAAACTGCAAATGAATAACTGTACTGTGTATCCACGTTGCTGACGTTGGTCCAAAGAATGCGCACATGTACATCGTCTTGGTTCCGGGCTGCAGCGGCTCGTACACTGAGGCCTGGACCCCTGCATCAAAAGAGTAGCCGCTGCTGATCGTTATTTGACCGCAACATTAATGTAGCAGCCGGGATGTCGGCTTGGAGCATCAGGGGCTGTTCGTTGTAATCTCAGCTTCCTTCCCATCTACTCACTTCTTTACCCACCTCCGTTGGTGTAACGAAGGAATAAAGTATAAGGGTTAATGGCGCAAAAGTGTCCTCGATGATAAGACTAGATTCTGCCGTCAATCAGGAGAGGCGTATGTTTTGAGAGTGGAGTATTTTGGAGTGTATCAGACAGCAACACTCATGACCAGGTCCTGGCACGTTACACAATAATGTCTGCGTTGCAGCTTGCATCTCGTGGGCAGTTGGTGAAGAGGTTAATCGCAACTGCCTAAGTAGCAGCAAGAAAAAAGTTTTGGCTAGAATAGTTAGAGATCCATTGAGTATGGTGTACAAAATGGTGGAGTGTGATTGAATAAGAGAAAAATTAATGAACTGTGTCTTGCGTTATGTGGAAATTGTATCTAAGTATACGTCACCAGCTTTGTCCGAAACAACTGTCCCAAATGCCACACGAAAGGAAGTGGTGTAAAAGAGTGTTAAATGATTCCGTAATAGCAAACGCTCCTCTCATTTTATTGCTACGACCATTGCACAAAACGTGTGAAAAGATGTACAGCAGTTTTTAGTTTCTTACCTAAGTTGTGTCCAGAAAATTCTGGGGGTAATTTCCTTCATCAGATCCTATACAAGAAATATTTGTTACTGTCCCTCCTAAATGGTTTGTGTGCCGTCAGGAGTGGTCATTCAACCGTGGCAGTTTGAAAACCCGCGCGAACAGAGTTGCAGCTGCGGCTGCGGCAGCGCGACTCCGTGAGGGCGCTGCCAGCCAGAGCACCGAGACACCAGTGCTGGCAAGAGTCCGCGTGCGAGGCCGGCTGGACACGCCAGGCACGACTGGGAGTGCGACTGAGCGAGTGACCTGAGAGGGAAGCCTGGAGTACCCAAGAGCAGCCGAACAGGACGGCTGTGAGCGGACGCCCGGGTAGCCGTGGTCTAGAGTGCGCTGCTCGAACTGTGGAAGCACGGCACGCCCAGTGCTGTTCGCCATAGAGCAGTCTGCTTTAGAGCAGTCCTGGCAGTTCCTAGAAAGCGCAACGTAGGTCAGCGTCTTGACCTTGTAACGTGCCGGGCTGTATCCTTGTATTAGTGCCTCTGTAAGTGCACGTCACAACTGGATGTAGTGAAACATTTCCTAATCCAGTAGATAGGGCGCAGTGTTCCTGACCTACCTTGCTTTGCTTGTTCAATATTGTCTTCTCGATAGCTGCGTCCGTCTCACCTAAATCACACTGCAATTAAGACCCCAGGATCCTAGATTATGTTTTCCAAAATCTAAAGTCAAGACCTTATTCATTGTTGAACACTTATGACAACCACAGTGCGATTTATTTGATATCACTCACACACACAATATTCATGTGACCAGGCCTCTTATACTTAATCGTCACATTGGGTAGGTCAAAAACTTCCAGTCTTTAACAATGTTTACAATTACACTTTTTCGGTAACGACCGGAAAAATTAACCGACTAGCCGCACTATTGCTCCATGAGAATCTGACCGAGAACTAACTATAACTGCTCCTGCTCGAACCTTATTTAGACAAGTGCTTGAATATTTGACTATTTCTGCTAATATATTATAGTTTATAATTTCCCAAGGTTAAAATGAAGCCGGCCGGTGTGGCCGTGCGGTTAAAGGCGCTTCAGCCTGGAACGCGTGACCGCTACGGTCGCAGGTTCGAATCCTGCCTCGGGCATGGATGTGTGTGATGTCCTTAGGTTAGTTAGGTTTAAGTAGTTCTAAGTTCTAGGGGACTTATGACCACAGATGTTGAGTCGCATAGTGCTCAGAGCCATTTGAACCATTTTTTTTAAATGATCCTTTCTAACTGGTTTTGAAGTTAACTATTGAATTTTATTACTTAAATAACATGAGTGAGCTGTATCAATTTAAATACGCGGAACTAACTTATGCATCCACAGTGGGAATTCACGACTTATAACCATGGCCACCCTCTTGAACAATAATTTTTAGTTATTCAAATTTACTTAATTCTTAATTAATTCACTTACAAGGTTGAGACTGGAGTCATTTTACGTAGAAAAATAAAGGTAGCAAAAGTATCGAAACAGATCTCGGAATTATTTAGTAGTTTGGTCACAATTGGCACTGAAAGTCATACAGGCTACAGATTTTATGTCTTAATATCTATTTAACTATCAGACTTTAGGTTAATTTAAACACTTTGCTGGAATCAGTAAAATTTAGGATTTCTTTTGGATGCAGTCTTATAGCTGAATTCGATCTATTAACTCACTCGAATTTTACTTAATATGTATTGCACAATATACGTCATTGTTCATGACTTTTAATAGTATGCATTTCCAATAAAACTGATTAGCTCATTACTTTCAGAATAGACATTAGAATGTACTGAAATAACAGATTTTACTAGGGGAATTTTATTTAAACTATTTCTGAATTCTGTACTATGAGGCTGAAGGCCACAGAATCTGTAGTCGGAATCTGAGTAGTGAAAATGAAAAATAAAAAATAAAAGTTCATTGCTTAATTAAGTTACTGAAGGAGTGGTAAAACCAAAACAGGATAGCAGTGGGCAACCCTGCTTCGTTACAACCTGTGGGAGTGTTTTATCATACAGTGCTTCTCTTATGTTGTGCAAGGTGTTGTCAACTCTCACCCTTATACGACCGGTATCATGCTTATAGGAAAGAGCAGACAGTGTTATTTACCCCAATTCTGAGTAATAGCACTGTAATCATTTGTGACCAGTTGTGCAGTGGTTCACAGTGGACCACCGTGTTATGTTATTGTACCTTTTGCCAGGTGATACAAGCATGTCCAAGTAAAGCAAACCCTTGGCATATTTTGGTCCTTCAACATAGTATTGCTATAATTACTGCTGTAGTTCCTTTGGCAATGTGTGTGTCTATTCTTATGTTGTACCTCATAACGCCGGTTTGGAGTACAAGGTCTAAAACTATTTTGGGAAGTTATTTGGAAGCATTCTTTCAGCTTGTTGTAACTTTTAATTGTAACGAATTTCCTTACATCTTGCCTGGTTTTTTGTCCTGTGTTTTTGTCAGAGATTGTGGACACTATTATTGAAACCAAACACACGTTTATATGTTCTCTCTGTTATCATAAGCTTGTATTTCTCGTTTTGACCCATGTGCAGGCGATTCACTTTTGAATCTTTTACGCGTGTTTAAATTGTTCTCCTTCTGTGTATTGCCCCAGTGTAATTTCATTACATTGTTTGTTTTGATATTATAGTTAGCATAAGGAGGTTGTTTGTGTTGTTAACCCTGGATGATAATTACACGAAATATTTGTCAGGATTCGTAAGCAGTGGGTCCCCGAGGTACAGAATACGCGAACACCGAGAAGTAAGTTTAAACAGTTTATTAACAAGAGACTGATTATAAAACACGCACGCTACGCGCACCCATCATCGCTGTGTCTGACATCCTAACACCGGCTAATTACGGTCGTATCGAAAGGCTCCATGGTGAGCTAAGAAAAGACACATATTCGCCCCCGAGGCCGCGCTGGTTATACGGCGCGCTGCGCAGAGCGGCCAGTGGCTTACTCTACTGTGGCGCACTGCGGCCGGCCGCACGTCTACTGACCAAGCAAATTGTCAGCGTTCCAAGATAGGTCGGCTGGCGAGCGCTTGTTACGTACTGTACGGCTACGTGCAAACCCGTAGTATCTTTGGGGCTTGCTACCTATTTTTGATTTCAATTAATTCTTATGGTTTTTGCATATTGTCTTAATTTAGAGAATATGAGTTTATTACTGAACATTTATTGTTATGCGGCCACTTTTGTTTTGCTCTTATAAATTCTTTTAATATTGCTTTAAATATAAATTCTCTGCCATGTTATTAAATAAAAGCTTAAAAGTTGTGATCACTCAGCGCTCAACGCAGCCTTACTACTTCCTGTTACGTCACAGCAAGCGAGAGTCATCCCAAAACACAGACAGGTTTCCCAGTATGTGTCAACAACATTGCGATACTGATTTGAGTACGGAAGTGGGGCAATCAGTAACAGAAGTGCAAGCCTGGATGGCCGGGCGGGGCTTCGAACTGCCGCCCTTCCGCATAGGAGTGCTGTATCTTACCACTGCGCCACCTAACGCAGCTACACAAGAAAGCTACCATCAGCAGCCTACTGCTATCGTCACCAGCAACGGCAATAATCTGACATCTGACGTTTGATAACGGCCTCTTGTAGACTTTCCTTTGCATTACTATCCTCAGGTTGTGGCACAAGGGACCGTGGGAAAGGAAAGTGGGTGGAGACTGTGTGGGCTTAAATCCTGACATCTGACGTTTGATAACCGCCTCTTGTAGACTTTCCTTTGCATTACTATCCTCAGGTTGTGGCAAAAGGGACCGTGGGAAAGGAAAGTGGGTGGAGACTGTGTGGGCTTAAATACTTGACATTATTTAATTATATTTATTAACAAATTTCTACAAATCTGAGTGCGTACACAAGATGCGTCTGATAAGGGGTTCAGGGCTCTTTCACCAACATTTAATACTTAATATTTAACACAGCAGAACAAGTGATCAAATAAACCGCCATTTTGAATTTCACCAAAATTCCAATAAACGCGACAAGAAATATTATACCAAAAATAATAGCTCAGCAGTAAAAAGAGAACAGGAAAACACACAGTAAGCAATATTATCCCAGAATATAAAAACCAAAAATATAGCAACTAAACACCGATACCCTATTTAACACTAAACAACAATTAACAGGAGAGTGATAATCAACAGTAGGATACATCAGTTCAAGCTACACTCTGCAGGGCACAATACGTCAAAACAACAAAATATTGAATGTCAGCAAGAATGAGAGATAAATGGTTCAAATGGCTCTGAGAACTATGGGACTTAACTTCTGAGGTCATCAGTCCCCTAGAACTTAGAACTACTTAAACCTAACTAACCTAACGACATCACACACATCCATGCCCGAGGCAGGATTCGAACCTCCGACCGTAGCGGTCACACGGTTTCAGACTGGAGCGCCCAGAACCGCTCGGCCACTGCGGCTGGCAATGAGAGATAAAGTTTCACGGAAAACGACAATAATAAAATAAACTTTTGCATCTTCAATACACTAGATCCTACAGCAGCCTCGTCGTATTTAAAAATTGTGATCTCTTGGTAAGTCAATTTAGCCAACCCAGATACATTCGTCTGCACTCCAAGGCTGCACTGACCACAACCGGCACAATTTCCTGTAACTATATAGCCAGAATCACATGACGCCTAGCAACATTTGAATTTTGGCTGTGCTGCATTCCGTGAGTCCACGAAGCGAAGCATCATAAGCTGCTCGAGACTAGAGCGGTGCCCCGTATTGATTGCAAACCACCTCCAGCCCCACCTAAAGGTCCACCAGGCTGCCTCGATGCTTTGCTACATGACTTCCCTCTTCGCCACCTCCAGTAGGCGGCTCTCTTCGGAACTCGGTGGCTGTGTTGCCTTCTAATTCGCCGTCTTGAAACTCTTTATGTGGCCCACCTAAACTCCATAACTTATGATGTCAGTGACTGCCTCGTCCGCCATTAACACAGAGCTGTGCTATCACTGGTACACAAACAAACTCGTCCGGAGCGCCATGCACGGCCTGACACTGAACACGAAAACTTGTCTGCCGCAGTCCACGATCGCAACGGCGCTTGCACCAGTTTGATGTCGCCAGTTCACTTCCTTTCACTAGACTGCTACTTGTTGCAACAGCACACAGCTCCATGCCTTGCTGTGGCGCTGTTAGCGGCTACTTTGCTATTACAAGCGCGCTCTGCTGTAATTGAAGACAACACTAGTGTTTGTGCCAATAGCCAAGCGAGGCAGGAAAATGACTATACCATGAATCGCTAATTCAGAGCATGAGCTGTAAGCTTCAGTGCTGCCCGTTCGCCTGGCTACAGTTCCAGCACTCCATTTTATTGTCAGCTCAGTCCAGTTTGTCCCTTGATCCATTTGCTTGCCGCCGTCTGTATTCTCGTAATTCTCAACACGCATCTCCTGACTTCTTGCTGAGCAAGCCTCAGGTTTTAAATGGATTTCGCATTTAAAGTCCATGTATCATTGCCGTAAGTCAAACCTGGTGAAACACACCGATTTAAACTTTCTGCCTCAGGTACACTACCATCTCGGTTTTAAAATCGTATTAGTTAATGAAAAGAAACTGTTTATTTGACAAACTGCGGACCGCCACCAGCAAGGGACGAAGGAGCCTTGACAATGCCAGCCGTTGGAGCTGGCGAAACGTCATAAAAATCATCAAACAAACATCAGCTAAAGAATCCTAGACAGAAGCCAAAAGGCAATGCCAACAAATGACGACGAAAGCCTTAACAATTTCGTACTGATTTCTTTTTCTGTGCGTCCAATCGTTGTCTTCAACGTTCACAAATTCAAAAAGTTGTCAGCTTGCTCTATGAATGCGTTGTTGGTGTCTACTATTTTATTTTTGATGCGTTGAGCGTACATTATTTTGATTTCCAGTCCTATTTGCAAAATTGCTGTGTTCAATTTGTCCATTGATTATAGAAATTTAGTTATAGAAGAGACAAGCACTTCTTTGTGATTAGCAGGACGACTTTGGTTAAGATACGCTCAGTTGACACATATTCCTCTGCTTTCCTTGATTCAGGCTCTAAAAACCACTTCTAGATCTGTATAGTTTTGGAGCGACATAATTTGTGCGTCACAGAACTGATCTCCTGTTTTTCCAGTCAGATGCACCGCTAAATTTTTACAGAGGAGAATGATGAACAGCGGTTCCTAGAGAAACGAATTCTTTTGCATGTGGGAGAAAATTACTTACTTTAGAGAACGTAGCTGTTATTTACGGTAGTGCACAATCTGTCACCTCGTTAATGCTTGTTTCTCCCTTTTATTGTTCACGTAAGTTCGTACGTAAAAAGGCGGAGTCTTAATAATTTCATTACGTTTAGATGATTTTCAAAATTCCGAGTTTCTCTCCTATTATAATGTTTTCAGTTTCTGTATCCATATGGCTGTAAGTCACTTTTCAGTAAAATAAAATAATCCTTTTCCGATCGAGTTGCATATGAAAGTATTACCTTTTCGCTAGTGGTTGTTCTATGTAGCTAATCGAAAAACACAAGCTCCTGATGTGGTCCGTCGTAATTTAGAATTCGGTTAATGGAAATAACAAATCCGACACGATAATCGTTCATTGCTGTAATAATAGTGATACGTGTTCGAAGTCCGTCTAAAGATGCAGGTTCAGCTATACAATAAAAATAGAATTTGTAACAAGTTGATAAATCTCGCCAGAGGCGGATCGGAAGCCACATCAATCCTTTTCGTATTCACAACTGATCTGAAAAATATTCTGAAACTGACAAATTAATACATGAAAATTTAGGAGACAATGACTATATCGGTAACGTATTGAGTAAACAAAAATTGCCTTCAAATATTATTATTAAGCCCGAAATGACAGCAGCGAAAGAAAGATATGCTTAGTCATGGCTGATCAGATGCAGAAGAGGAAGAAGGACAGCAAGCTCTTGTTTTGCTGTCTCGAAAATAATGTGATGGCAGAGCCTTCTTTTATTTATTATCCTGCACACCTCATACTTGATTTGAATAACCTTGCACCTCACAGAGGGATTCACTGGACCCCAGTAAAATATTGTCATATACCTAATGTTGTAAGCTAATAAATATGTAAAAAAATAGACTTTCTTATGTATATGGGAGATTTTAAATAACTATATGGTTTTCCGTAATGGTTTTTTGTTATTACAGCATTGAGTAACACAGTACATTTACATAATGTACATTGTATTATTTATAAATAAAGTTTTATATATTTTAATATTTAGTTTTCTTATGTTTGAATGTAGATGATGCAGTAGAACGCCTTACTTGACTTTATTTAGTTACTACAATGAGTAACATAGGGCGTTTACCATACTAGATTTTAGTTTTCTATTTGTTTCATTGCGTATATTCAACACGAGTCTGAACTTGAATGTGTAAAGTAATATTATGTAATATAATATGGTGGACTATTTGATTTTTACAGTATGCTTCGGCATATGATGTTTACAAGATTAGTTACTATTATATTACATTTGTGCAAAAAAGCATAAAAAGATTAATCTCATGTATATTCGAATAAAGTGAAAAAATGTAATCACTGGCATTGGTAGTATTACTATTAAAGAGAATGAGACCATCATAACCAACAGTATTCAAGAAGCTAATGTGTTTAACAACCATTTATTAAGTGTAGGTGAAAAAATTGGCGAGAGTAGTTCAAAGAAAAAGCCAAGCAGTACATGGGAGAGACAGTTTTGAGAAATCCTAGTCAGATTAATTTTCACCTAACAAACTCTTGTGAAATAAGGTAAAAATCATTAAATCTTTGAAAAATAAATGTTCTGTTGAAGTAGATGACATCTCTAACAAGATATGGAAACAGTGTGGAGCAGTTGCAACTGATGTTCTGAGTCACATATGTAATGCATCACTAACTCAAGGTATTTTCCCAGACAGGTCAAAATATGCCATTATCAAGACACTCCACAGAAAAGGGGCACCGCAGGTGTCTATAACTACCGACCAGTATCCTTGCTTACAGCATTTTCAAAAATCGTCGAGGCAATAAAGTACCTAAGAGTGGTTAGCCATCTCAACAGTAACGGGATGCTTAGTAAATCACAGTTCGTACTTCAAAAATGCTGTTCCTCTGAGACAGCAATATACAATTTTACTGCGGACATAACAGAGTCTTCAAACTGTAAAATGTCACCAATAGGAATGTTCTGTGACTTATCCAAAGCACTTGATTGTGTGTACCATGAAATTATGTTACAGAAATTACAATCCTACGGTATAAATGGAACAGCATATGAGTGATTTAAGTCATATCTACAGAACACCAAGCAAAAAGTTTCTTTATACGGTTTAAGTGATTTAAGGAAGTTACCCCACTTCATCCAACTAGGGTGAAATTACATTAGGCTATCCACAGGGTTCGATCATGTGTTCCCTTCTGTTCTTGATATATGTGAATGACCTCCCTTCTTATCTGAAACAAGAAGCTAAACTGACATTGTTTGCTGATGATACAAGCATCGTTATTAATCCAGTAAAAGAAAGTCCACTAGAAAATGATACAAATAATGTCTTTGGAAAACTTATTGGTTGGTTTTCTGCAAATGGGCCTGCTTTGAACTTTCAAAAAGCACAGTACATCAATTATTCTACTGCAAGGAGTAAAATTCCTTCAATAAATATAACACATCGACAGAAGTCAGTAGCCAGGGTAGAGCATACTCATTTTTTTGGAAAATTCATTTTCTGGTTCTCCTAAAGCCACTAGGTTCAGCAACTTTTGTAATCCGAAGAATTGCCAATTTTGAGGATATAGAAATTAGTAAATTAACATACTTTGCTTACTTTCACTCTCTGATGTCACAAGGAATAATATTTTGGGGTAACTCAACACTTGGGCAAAAAGTATTCACTGCTCAAAAGAAAGTGGTAGAATAATGTGTGGAACTCATAGTCGTACATCTTGCAGGTATCTGTATAAAAGGCTATGAATTCCCACAACAGCCTCACCGTACATTTACTCAGAAATGAAATTTGTTCTCAACAACATGAACCAGTTTAAAAACGTCAATGACTTTCATAACTATAATACCAGAAGAAAGAAAGACTTACACGATCCTCTGCTTGACCTATCTTTGGTACAGAAAGGGGTAAAATATACTGTTGTAAAACTTCTCAATAAATTATCAGATGAAATAAGTCAGACAGCAGTAACACTTTCAAAAATAAACTGAAAACATATCTCCTTAACAACTCCTGTACCATACATGAAATCGTGAACAGGAATAAATAAATCAATAGGTATAATATATACATTTTGTGCCGTTTAAGGTAATGGGGTTGGTAATAAAAATTTTAAGCTAAAAAAACCTTTATTCATGTGTGCATTTCTTATGTACTTGACGTGTTCCACATCATAACGATTAGCGTGAGACTGATCAATGGAACACGTGACTAATTTACTAACTAACTAACTAACTATCAGTCACTATTTTATTGTCAGCGAGCACACTCGGTGAAAAATAGTGCTCTATCTTCATCACAGATCACGCTTTATCAATTATGGAAATAGATTTTTGTTTTTCTGTTCCTTTTTCTTGAACATAGTGAACATCTCACTTTGCTGGTCAGAGATTCTTGCCTGTCTGCATTTTTCAACAAAATCAGGAATATCATCAGAATTTGGGCCTCCAAATAAATCGTTTTCCTAGTCCAACTCGTCCGTAACTGCATTATCTATATCTTCATCTGTTCCGAATCGTTTGGTCATTGTAATTGAAAAATGAAATAAAATATGTAGGCTTCACTGAAATAAAACAGTTATGACCTACTTACAATATACAATGAAGAGCCAAAGAAACAGGTACGCCAAATTCTGCCTAATATCGTATAAGGCCTCCGCGAGCACGCAGAATTGCCTCAACGCGACGTGGCATCGACTCGACTAATGTCTGAAGTAGCTCTTGAAGGCATTGACACCATGAATCCTGCAGGACTGTCCATAAATTCGTAAGAGTACGAGGGGGTGAAGATCTCTTCTGAACAGCACGTTACAAGGCATCCCATAATGTTCATGTCTGGGGAGTCTGCGTGCCATGTGAAGTGTTTAAACTCAGAAGAGTGTTCCTGGAGCCAATCTGTAGCAATTCTGGAAGTGTGGGGTGTTGCATTGTCCTACTGGAACTGCCCAAGTTAGTCGGAATGCACGGTGTACATGAATGGATGCAGAAGATCAGACAGGATGCTTACGTACGTCACCTGCCAGAGTTGTATCTAGACGTGCCAGGGGACCCATATAATTCCAACTGCAGCACACGCCGCACACCATACAGAGCCTCCACCAGCTTGGTCAGTCCCCTGCTAACATGCAGGGTCCATGGATTCATGAAGTTGTCTTCATACCCGTACACATCCATCCGCTCGATACAATTTGAAGCGAGACTCTTCCACCAGCCAACATTTTTCCAGTCATCAACAGTCCAATGTCGATGTTGACGGACCCAGGCGAGGTGTAAAGCTTTGTATCGTGCAGTCATCAAGGCTACACGTCTTCGTCTCCAAAAGCCCCCATCGATGATGTTTCGTTGAATGGTTCGCACACTGACACTTGTTGATGGCCCAGCATTGAAATCTGCAACAATTTGCGGAAGGGCTGCACTTCTGTCACATTGATCGATTCTCTTCAATCGTCGTTGGTCCCGTTCTTGCAGGATCTTTTCCCGGCCGCAGCGATGTGAGAGATTTGATGTTTTACCGGATTCCTGATATTCACGGTACACTCGTGAAATGGTCGTACGGGAAAATTCCCGCTTCATCGCTACCTCGGAGATACTATCGCTCGTGCATCGATTATAACGCCACGTTCAAACTCACTTAAATCTTGATAACCTGCTACTGTAGCAGCAGTAACCGATCTAACAACTGCTCCAGACCCTTGTCTTATACAGGCGTTGCCGACCACAGCGCCGTATGCTGCCTGTTTTCATATCTGTGTATCTGAATACGCATGGCTGTATCCGTTTCTTTGGTGCTTCATGTATATTTAAATATTGTATAATTACCAGATTGTAAATATTCCAATCTGAACAAATCTGTAATATGGACTTCACAGTGGACTACCACTCTACAATAGATTTTAACTGAAAAGCATAATTTACAATAGCATTTTTAGTCTGAAATTGGGAAGAAATATCATATTGTCTAATACATATATAATGCACAAACTGTGTATGTATTTCAATGTTGTATTACTTCCTAAATTATATTTTTTCAATGTGCATAATGGAACTCACACTGGGGATATCAAGACCCTACAGATGTTCAATAGTCTTTACAACTTGAGTCTACCGCAGCAACAACGTAAATATTTGAGTTAACATCGCACACATGTGGGTGCTACTACCAACAAAACGTGCACTAAGTTTTAATAAATTGGAGCCAACATAATCTTTTTAAAGCACAATAAAAAATGCACCATTTATTCCTAGGACCCCAGTGTGAGGTGCCAGATTAGCAAAAAAGAAGAGCTTTTTTAAGGTCTCACATGGCAAAGAACCAGCTATACAACGAAGGCTTTCGTGAACGGTTTTCTTAGTTGAGGTGTATCTTTCGTGTTGTTTGGTCGTGGCTCATGAAACGTTTACGTTTCTCGCGTTTCATCCAGAGTTGTGTTGTGCAATATTATGGTTCAATAGAAGAAATTAATGTTTTTAAGCTGGTAATATAAACTCATTGTTGCTGAACTAGTGTGTGTAGTGTCTCTGTTTGTATGTCTGTGAAGGACAATATCAATTTCCAGAGAGGTGCCGACTGCTTCTACAGCGTGCGTAATTTCGTACATGTGGACAAGTTACTCTCGTGGAGTGGAGGCAGCTGCCGACTCTGACGGTCGCCCATTCACATTTGGTCATTTGATGATTGTCTGCGAGTGAAATCAGTTCGTTTTAGAAGAGAAAACTTTTTCTATGCTTTTGGCCGTGTTATTGAAGCAGGTTCTACAACAAACATCGACCACCAAATGTTCGAAGGCCTATACAAGCTTGTCGTACATTACAGTTCATCACAGAATCTTTTGATTAAAAATAAATACGCGAAGTTACCTTTGAAATGCACGAGACTGTATTATGCCTGTTACCAAACTCCACATTAACGTTCCATATCGCATGTGAATCTCAAACACACAAATTATGCAATATGGCGACTAACAATGGCTGTTTCATTGCACACCCTTCATACACGTCCTCTCGTTATGCTGTCTCGCAACGAAGTCGGGTCACATACGGATTTTCTTACATTTCTTCGCTCGCCATGGAGCAAAGCTAAGTCAAGGAATAAATATTTCGCTCGCGCAGGCGTAACATGCCGGCTCGTGATATATATTTTAACTTTGCACCGATAACAATTATCTATAGCCGCTGACACGGTCCATCGGCAAAGCTCAACTACGCGGACCACCACCACCACCAAACAGCCTGTACTTACCAGGAACCAATCAAAGCGACTGATGCAATTGTATTGAGGCCCAATTGTTATGACATGCTATCGATTCCTCCCTATGCTCCTCGCCACATTCTTATGAGGTAGCTTTACTGTCTGTTTGCGCAGTGCAAATTTTTCAGTTGGCTTTAAACTAATTTCGCAATGACTTGAATCGTTCAACATACCTGAGAACTGGATGGCAATACAAAACTTCCTTTCTTTTCTGGTCTGTGGCGAAGGGTACCCTGCCTACTACTGTCATTCCTCGATGAGCTAGAAACTTCGAAGTTTCAACGTAGCTCAGAACTCGTTGACGAAGCAGTACTAATCAGCTTTCATGTCTGGTGTATGACGGAGGGTGCTTTGTGTACCACTGCAGTCTCCCCGTTTCCCTGTTCACTTGCAAATGTTTCGTGTTAAGAACGGTTGCTGGTAAATATCCGTGTAAGCTCAATTCTCTCTCGTTTTTACCTTCGAGGCGGGAGGAACCAATGTATTGGTTGACTCAAGTGGAGAGCAACTGAAGTAACCCTGAAATTTGTCACAAGTCTCCGCTGCAATCTCATCAAAATGTTTGAAATCGATTGAAAAATTTGACATGCACCAGACTAAAAATCAGAAAATAATTATTTAATTAAAAAGTTTTTATAACACGTTTTTAAATCGGATAAACAAGTATAAAATAATTTCACCTGTCACTATACAGATTCCTAACCCCGTACATACGCTTCTGAAAATTTGTGGTTTTTAACAGATATGGAAATATTTGTATAATTTAAACCGAAAAACGTGGGGCGCATGCAATACCTAACGGAAGCCTGAAAGTTCACTTCTTTACTATCACCTGTTTCATGCGCTCCAAGGTTTTCGTTTTAAATTCTACAAGTATTTTCATAGTTACTAAAAATTCACAAGCACAAATTTTCAGGACTATCTGTATGCTGTTTGGAATCTGTATAGAACTGGGAGAAATTATTTTCTGCTTTTTAGTCCGTTTTAAAAACGTGTCATATTAAAAAGTTTTTTTATATGAATAATTATTATACTTTTGCTAAAGTATATTTGTTTCGCCCCCCCCCCCCCCCCATGAACCGCCGTTGGTGGGGAGGCTTGCGTGCCTCAGCGATACAGATAGCCGTACCGTAGGTGCAACCACAACGGAGGGGTATCTGTTGAGAGGCCAGACAAACGTGTGGTTCCTGAAGGGGGGCAGCAGCCTTTTCAGTAGTTGCAAGGGCAACAGTCTGAATGATTGACTGATCTGGCCTTGTAACAATAGCCAAAACGGCCTTGCTCTGCTGGTACCGCGAACGGCTGAAAGCAAAGGGAAACTGCAGCCGTAATTTTTCCTGAGGGCATGCAGCTTTACTGTATGGTTAAATGATGATGGCGTCCTCATGGGTAAAATATTCCGGAGGTAAAATAGTCCCCCATTCAGATCTCCGGGTGGGGACTACTCAGGAGGACGTCGTTATCAGGAGAAAGAAAACTGGCGTTCTACGGATCGGAGCGTGGAATGTCAGATCCCTTAATCGGGCAGGTAGGTTAGAAAATTTAAAAAGGGAAATGGATAGGTTGAAGTTAGATATAGTGGGAATTAGTGAAGTGAGGTGGCAGGAGGAACAAGACTTCTGGTCAGGTGACTACAGGGTTATAAACACAAAACCAAATAGGTGTAATGCAGGAGTAGGTTTAATAATGAATAGGAAAATAGGAATGCAGGTAAGCTACTACAAACAGCATAGTGAACGCATTATTGTGGCCAAGATGGATACGAAGCCCACACCTACTACAGTAGTACAAGTTTATATGCCAACTAGCTCTGCAGATGACGAAGAAATTGAAGAAATGTATGATGAAATAAAAGAAATTATTCAGATAGTGAAGGGAGACGAAAATTTAATAGTCATGGGTGACTGGAATTCGAGTGTTGGAAAAGGGAGAGAAGGAAACATAGTAGGTGAATATGGATTGGGGCTAAGAAATGAAAGAGGAAGCCGCCTGGTAGAATTTTGCACAGAGCACAACGTAATCATAGCTAACACTTGGTTTAAGAATCATGAAAGAAGGTTGTACACATGGAAGAACCCTGGAGATACTAAAAGGTATCAGATAGATTATATAATGGTAAGACAGAGATTTAGGATCCAGGTTTTAAATTGTAAGACATTTCCAGGGGCAGATGTGGACTCTGACCACAATCTATTGGTTATGACCTGTAGATTAAAGCTGAAGAAACTGCAAAAAGGTGGGAATTTAAGGAGATGGGACCTGGATAAACTGAAGGAACCAGAGGTTGTACAGAGTTTCAGGGAGAGCATAAGGGAACAATTGACAGGAATGGGGGAAAGAAATACAGTAGAAGAAGAATGGGTAGCTTCGAGGGATGAAGTAGTGAAGGCAGCAGAGGATCAAGTACGTAACAAGACGAGGGCTACTAGAAATCCTTGGGTAACAGAAGAAATATTGAATTTAATTGATGAAAAGAGAAAATATAAAAATGCAGTAAATGAAGCAGGCAAAAAGGAATACAAACGTCTCAAAAATGAGATCGACAGGAAGTGCAAAATGGCTAAGCAGGGATGGCTAGAGGACAAATGTAAGGATGTAGAGGCTTATCTCACTAGGGGTAAGATAGATACTGCCTACAGGAAAATTAAAGAGACCTTTGGAGGAAAGAGAACCACTTGTATGAATATCAAGAGCTCAGATGGAAACCCAGTCCTAAGCAAAGAAGAGAAAGCAGAAAGATGGAAGGAGTATATAGAGGGTCTATACAAGGGCGATGTACTTGAGGACAATATTATGGAAATGGAAGAGGATGTAGATGAAGATGAAATGGGAGATACGATACTGCGTGAAGAGTTTGACAGAGCACCGAAAGATCTGAGTCGAAACAAGGCCCCCGGAGTAGACAACATTCCATTGGAACTACTGACGGCCTTGGGAGAGCCAGTCCTGACAATACTCTATCATCTGGTGAGCAAGATGTATGAAACAGGCGAAATGCCCTCAGACTTCAAGAAGAATATAATAATTCCAATCCCAAAGAAAGCAGGTGTTGACAGATGTGAAAATTACCGAATTATCAGTTTAATAAGTCACAGCTGCAAAATATTAACACGAATCTTTACAGACGAATGGAAAAACTAGTAGAAGCCAACCTCGGGGAAGATCAGTTTGGATCCCGTAGAAACACTGGAACACGTGAGGCGATACTGACCTTACGACTTATCTTAGAAGAAAGATTAAGGAAAGGCAAACCTACGTTTCTAGCATTTGTAGACTTAGAGAAAGTTTTTGACAATGTTGACTGGAATACTCTCTTTCAAATTCTAAAGGTGGCAGGGGTAAAATACAGGGAGCGAAAGGCCATTTACAATTTGTACAGAAATCAGATGGCAGTTATAAGAGTCGAGGGGCATGAAAGGGAAGCAGTGGTTGGGAAGGGAATAAGACAGGGTTGTAGCCTCTCCCCGATGTTGTTCAATCTGTATATTGAGCAAGCAGTAAAGGAAACAAAAGAAAAATTCGGAGTAGGTATTCAAATCCATGGAGAAGAAATAAAAACTTTGAGGTTCGCCGATGACATTGTAATTCTGTCAGAGACAGCAAAGGACTTGGAAGAGCAGTTGAATGGAATGGACAGTGTCTTGAAACGAGGGTATAAGATGAACATCAACAAAAGCAAAACGAGGATAATGGAATGTAGTCGAATTAAGTCGGGTGATGCTGAGGGAATTAGATTAGGAAATTAGAGACTTAAAGTAGTAAAGGAATTTTGCTATTTGGGGAGCAAAATAACTGATGATGGTCGAAGTAGAGAGGATATAAAATGTAGACTGGCAATGGCAAGGAAAGCGTTTCTGAAGAAGAGAAATTTGTTAACATCGAGTATCGATTTAAGTGTCAGGAAGTCATTTCTGAAAGTATTTGTATGGAGTGTAGCCATGTATGGAAGTGAAACATGGACGATAAATAGTTTAGACAAGAAGAGAATAGAAGCTTTCGAAATGTGGTGCTACAGAAGAATGTTGAAGATTAGATGGGTAGATCACATAAGTAATGAGGAAGTATTGAATAGGATTGGGGAGAAGAGAAGTTTGTGGAACAACTTGACCAGAAGACGGGATCGGTTGGTAGGACATGTTCTGAGGCATCAATGGATCACCAATTTAGTATTGGAGGGCAGCGTGGAGGGTAAAAATCTTAGAGGGAGACCAAGAGATGAATACACTAAGCAGGTTCAGGAGGATGTAGGTTGCAGTAGGTACTGGGAGATGAAGAAGCTTGCACAGGATAGAGTAGCATGGAGAGCTGCATCAAACCAGTCTCAGGACTGAAGACCACAACAACAACAACATATTTGTTTCGGTGTTGTGGTTCACTTGAAGTAGCAAAAATAATTATTTCTCACTGTGCAATGATTTGTCTGTCTGCGTGCAGTTTCCTTTCCATTTCTTTTTTTTTTTTACAAGAATTCGGACTTTACAACTCTATTACACGGCAGTGTGTCCTTCATTGCCAGGTAATCTCAAATCTGCATTTTTTGTTTTGTATAGTTGCTCCATATAATATTCCTGAATTGCGCGGAATACGTTTTAACAAGTTTGTTAACGTCCACCAGCTGTAGAAAATGAGTGATTCTAAAAGCGAACAGTGAGGAACACTGAAATCACACTTTCTTACAAAAAACTTTGGGATTTTCCTCAAACGTAAAACAACTTCGGAGCCGAGACAGCTAGCACAATGTTAAAAACAGGGCTCGTTCAGGGCAACCTTGTTTACACCTTAGAATAATGGTTTCTCGAGATGTTAACCTCTATACTTATTCCTTTCATCCCTTTTCGTTATTCTCTCTTCGTGATACCACTGGCACTTGTCGATAGTGTCCCATCGGAACTTTTCATGCAGGTGTTTTCATTCAATTTGCTTGATTGCGTAACGCATCAAACACAAGTGATTTACTGACGACATATCTATTTCGCTCTTTCTTTGTTGTTTTATTTTCTTCGTTTATTGAAAAATTCATTTTGTATCACTATATTACTGATGAGAGGCGCTGAGTGAATCCGTAGGTGGGGAGTACGGCAGGGCCGCGGTATCGAAGGTCCGACGCTGGCCCCGGGCTGCTGATAACGATAAGCCCTGCACTCGTGCGAGGGGGGCGGCTCTGGTGGGCCACCTTGCGATAGGCGCTGTTTCTGCACAGCGTGCTTCAGCGCTGGAATAATATAATAATTAACGTACACTAGATTATCTTCATTTCGCTGTAGACGGAATATCGCTCTCTGAAGTACGGTGCAGGCGATTAAAGCTACAACACTATTAAGGCGGCATGCAACAAACGTGAAATTAATGGATGTGCAAATGAGCAATGACATCTACATTTTGTATACACTATAAGTAAAAAACGACGCATCACGAAGGAATTATCCGAATGAGACGGAAACCGATATATGCGATGTACGGGTACAGACAAACAAATGATTACAGCTTCGGAAAAATTGGACGATTTATTCAAGATAATGAGCTTCACTAATTCAGCAAGTTAATAACGCGTTGATACTCTCTGGACCTCATGCAAGCAGTTATACGGATTAGCACTAGATGACAGAGTTGTTGGATGTGCTCCGTAGGAATATCGTGACAAAATCTGTCGAATTGCAATGTTAGATCGGCAAAATCGCGAGATGGTTGGAGGACTCTGCCCATAACACTCCAAACGTTCCCAGTTGGTGATAGATCTGGCGACCTTCGTGGTCAGTGTAGGGTTTGGCAAGCACGAAGACAAGCAGTAAAAGCCCTCGCCGTGTGCGGGCGAGCGTTGTCTTTGCTTAAATGTGAGCCAAGGATGGTTTGCCATGAACGGCAACTAAACGGCACCTAGAATGTCGTCGACGTACCTCTGTTCTGTGAGAGTGCCACGGATGACCACTAAAGGAGATCTGCTATGAAATGCAAAGACACTTCCGACCATCATTCCTGGTTGTCGTACAGTATGGCGGGCGACTGTCAGGTTGGTATCCCACCAACGTCGGGGGTATCGCCAGACGCGTCTTTGCCGGCCATCGGGGCTGAGTTCGAAGTGGGACTCATCGCTGAAGGCAATTCGACTCCAGTCAATGAGATTCCAGGCCAAAGACGTCTTTAGAAACGCCCCGGACAGCGATGAGATACTAACCTGATTGTCGCCCACCATACAGATAGACAACCATCAGTAATGGTCTGGGGTACCGTTTCTTTTCATAGCAAAACCTCTTCGGTTGTCATTCGCGGGACACTCACAGCACATCTACATCTACATCTACATGGTTACTCTGCAGTTCACACTTTAGTGCTTGGTAGAGGGTTCATCGAACCATTTTCATACTACTTGTCTACCATTCCACTCTCGAATGGCGCGTGGGAGAAATGAACACCCAAATCTTTCCGTTCGAACTCTGATTTTTCTTATTTTATTATGGTGATCATTTCTCCCTACGTAGGTGGGTGTCAACAAAATATTTTCGCATTCGGAAGAGAAAGTTGGTGATTAAAATTTCGTAAATAGATCTCGCCGCAAAGAAAACCGCCTTTGTTTCAGTGATAGCTACTGCAACTCGCGTATCATATCAGTGACACTCTCACCCTTATTGCGCGATAACACGAAAGCAGCTGCCCTTCTTTGCACTTTTTCGATGTCATCCGTGAATCCTACCTGGTAAGGATCGCACACCGTGCAGCAATATTACAGCAGAGGAGGGACAAGTGTAATGTAGGCTGTCTCTTTAGTGGATTTGTCGCATCTTCTAAGTGTTCTGCCAACAAAGGGCAGTCTTTGTTCCGCCTTCCCCACAATATTATCTATGTGGTCTCCCAATTTAAGTTGCTAGCAACTGTAATTCCTAGGCATTTAGTCGAATTGACAGTCCTTAGATTTGCGCGATTTATCGTATACCCCAAAATTTATCGGATTTCTTTTGGTAGCCATGTGGATGACCTCGCACTTTTCTTTGTTTACCCTTCACGGTAAGCCATCTTGGGCTTACATTGAAGAATATAATGCCCTCCTTCACACAGCGAGAGTTTCTACTGCTTGTCTTCGTGCTTGCCAAACCCTACCTCGGCCAGCAAGATCGTCGAATCTCTCCCCAGGTGAGAACGTTTGGGGCAGATTGGGTGGGCTCTCCAATCATCTCGAGATTTTTATGAGCTAACCAGCCAATTCGGCAGAATTCGGCACGATGTCCTCTAGGAGGAAATCCAACAACTCCATCAATCAATGCCAAGCCGTATAATTGCTTGCATAAGGGCCAGAGGTTGACCAACGCGTCAGGACCTGCTCAATTTGTGAAGCTCTTCCTCATAAATCATCAAATTCTTCTGAAATTGTAATCATTCGGATAATTATTCCTTCGTGGTGCGTCTTTCTTTCCGTAGAGTATGTAATCGTCGGATTTAGTAGGTCTATACTAAATGTCATGTCGGATTCCAAAGACCCCAAGGTCTAGCGCCCGAGAGAACAGACATATTGCCTGCACGACCGTGCAGCCATGATGCGTACACTGAGTCCGGAAATACTAGCAGCCAAAGTGACAGTCTTGCATCATCTGGAACACTAAGGACGTCAGCGCGGGGATCACTGTTGCGGATTTCCTTGAGGCGGCAGCGGATGGAGGCACGCTGAAAATCCGCCCAATGACATCAATGGATGCAGAAACGGCCCCATGCTTTCTTTTCAGAGGAGTTCCGGTTCAAAATAAAGCATCACGATGAGCGTATCCGTTTGTGGAGGCTCCGAGAGAGAACGGTGTCACGTCGAAATCGTTATTGTGATACGGCACTTGGCACGTTGGGATGGTGCTCCGTTGGGTCACACAGGGGTACTGGCTCTCATAACCGGTATATGAGATTGCAGGCATTTCATTTCTCACGTCTTAAGGTTAAGGGCTATGCTTCAGGATATCTATGACGTTATCTTTCAACAAAAGAACGCAAGAACAGAGCTACTTCGGTATAGAGGGTGTTTGGTTGTTGCCCTTCTTAACTCGTTCTCTAGGTTTCTCTAGGTCATTGTATAGATCAGGTCGTGGGTTGATGAGTGACTAGAACGACACCAGCCGTCAGCCACTAGGACTGATAAACCTTAGCACAGGGCAGTAGCATCATAGACTGACATCCAAGGTCAGTTTGACTCGAAACCCAGCCAGACTGGCGCGGCGGCTGCTACCACAGGTGGCAGCATTGTGTACTGTATTTCACATCTTGTATAGCACCACATCACTCACGACTTTAATCATGTATTCTTCCTACTATGCTGAACCCGTATCCGAACAATAAGTCAAATTTTGTAATTTTATAATCTTCGTGGCCTTGTAATTTTAATGACTAGCAAGACATACAGACTTACTGGCACTTACATAAAGGCTTTGCATAACCACAGAGAAAGTTTCTTTTGAAGTTTCATTTCCTTTGTTCATAACTCTTCGAATCTCTGCAACAAATAACGGCTTTGCACATGTAGCAGTCAGTGAGTCTAAATTTGGAGAACAAACAGCGTGATTGATAATAATATCGACGTTGTTCACAACAAGAGTTCTGTGAGAACTGCTTGTTCTATGCTTTGTCGCCAATACATAAACCAACCGCATTTAGTCTGTTCAAAGTGTGCCTTCCTGTACATCAGCGGTTGAGTTCACTGTCGTTTGCGTTGTCAGGTTGTAACTGCTTCTGTCTTGACATTAACGATCATAGCAAAGTACGTGCTAACAACGGGTTTTTAATTGACAAAATATATGTTTTTCGCGCGAGTCTCGCAGACAGCTTTCCTTTTGAAGCGCAAATGTAACTAAATGCAATTTCTTGGCAGTATCTTAAGTATCAAATAGAGAATCACAACTAGTTGTAACCTATACCGGGTCTGTAGGAGATATTTTAATGAAATCTTCCCAATTACAATTACTTTTTCTTCGTCAGGTACTGGTATACGCAGAACTTGGTTTCCTTCGAACGTTGGTGACAGTTGCACATACTGTATCATTCTTCGTATCTATATTGCAACTGCAGATTTAAGGTTGTCAATAATTGTCTCTTGCAACTCTACATCTACATCCATATGATTACTCTGCAATTCACAATTAAGTGCCCGGCAGACGGTTCATCAAATCACCTTCAAGCTATTTTACTACCGTTCCACTCTCGAGCAGAGCGCAGGAAAAACAAACACTTCAGTCTTTCTGAGCGAGCTCTGATTTCTCTTGTTTTATTGTGATGATCATTCCTCCTTATGTAGGTGGGTGCCAGTAAGGTATTTTCACACTCTGAGGAGAAAGTTGGTGATTGAAATTTCACAAGAAGATCCTGCTGCAATGAAAGACACTTTTCTTTTTAATGATTGCCACGCTAATTCATGTATCATATCCGTGGCACTCCCTCCCCTATACCGCTTTAATACAAAATGAGCTGCCCTTCTTTGAACTGTTTCGGTTTTCTTCGTCGATTGTCTCTGATGCGGATCCCACACCGCACAACAAAACTCCAGAAGACGTATAAGCGCAGTGTAAGCAGTCTCTTGAGTAGATATGTTGCATTTTCTCAGTGTTCTGCCAATAAATCGTAGTCTTTGATTTGCTTTAGCCACAACATTATCTATGAGATCGATCCAACTTAAGTTACCCGTAATTGTAATCTCTAAGTATTTAGTTGAATCTCCATGTAACCGTAATTTAGCGGATTGCTTTTAGCACTCATGTCGATGACTTCACACTTTTCATTAATTTAGAATCAATTGCCACTTATCACACCAAACCGATATCTTGTCTAGTTCTTTTGCAATTTGTTTTGATCATCTGATGACTTTATGAGACGGTAAATGACAGCAGCATCTGCAAACAATCTAAGACGGCTACTCAGACCGTCTTTTATATGATTTATGTAGATCAGGAACAGGAACAGGCCAGTTCTGGGTCTGCTACTTCCTAGTCATATTTGGCAAGTTACCTACAAAAGAGATATCAGTGGTCTGTGTAGCATTATCTGTAATGATATTGCTATTATTTACTGCCAGTTTGAAATACCTTTTGTTATTTCGTTTAAAGGTCAGACACGATGCTTCTTGAAGATTACTTGCACGTCAAGTAATAAAATTGCAGTTTCTCTGTAAAACTGTAGAACAAGCACAATTTCATTTAAAACTCACACATCCCCAAATGTACAGGACTTTTTATAGTGGCTATTTTAGTACACCTACTCCTCTCGTGTTTGGTGCTCGCACAACAGTAATTGTCGTGGTACTATTCACCTCCGTACAATCTCCACGTTTGGATTTAAATATTATGCTGACAGATAATGTTTCCGGAAGACACTCGTCACACGGCAAAACCTTCGCTTTCATATTTAGTAACTTCAACGACTGTGTCGTTTGAACCGTGTGACTATACTAAATTTCATCCACATAGCGGTGCAACTACTTTTCGACTCTCCCGAATGAATCATCTGTCATTCCAAAACTGACTTCCTTATAAACGATCCATAGTATTGGTGGACTCACGAAAAACTTTTTATTGGTATTGATTTCTTTTCTAAATAATGTAACAGTTTTGGACGATTAATTTCTTAGTACATACAAGATTACTTTCGCCTATAAAACAATATTGTAAGTAGTTAAAATCGGTATCTACAAGTAGTTGCCCTACGTGTCAATAAACGTGGCACCACCAACATTTCTGTATACGCTGGTATGCATAACTAAAGGACGAAAGTAACTTTCATTTGATGTGTCACTGCCAAGAAATACAGCTCAATGAAAGGTGTACCATACATAGAGAGAAATGCTACAGGATAGTAACAGGATTACGCAATCAGAGGGACAGAATGACATCAGTTACACTTAAGTCACCGGGGTTTACAATGGTCCCTTGGACACACTCGAAAAGACGTACACGGGGAAGGAGTACAGTGTCACAATAACATTGATCGGTGAGTGTACCGTATTCAAAGAATTGGTCAGTATGCGTTTACAATATTACGCCTGCGCACGCCATAGCACATGGGTCACCAAAAGTATCATGGACGTATTACGTACCCTTCAATGGCGAGATGTGGGAACACAAATGCATCCCGGAACACCGTCGAAAATGATAGTTTGGGGGCCACATGAGGCATGAGGTTTTAATTTGTAGTTAGAGAAGGGAGGAGGGACAGACACATAGAAGAGGGAAGAGGAGATAGAAGGAAGTAGGAGATGGACAGAGAGAGGGGAGAGGAGGAGATTGATGAGTGAGGCGGGAGGAGATGCAAAGAGGGGAAGGAGAAGATGGCCAAAGACAGGGGGAATGGATAGAGAGAAGGGAGGAGGAGGGCTAAATAGAGGGGGAGCAGAAGATTTACAGAGAGAGGGGAGAGGAGAAGATGGACATAGAAAGGAAGGAGGAGCAGATGGAGTGATAGAATGTTGCTATAAATACACTGATGTTCAGAAAAAAATAAAAACAGAACACCATGATTTACTAGAGACAGGACATTCATATTCCGATAGTAAGATTAGACCAGGGTAAGGCAGTGTCAAATCGAACAAAACTGACCAGATAACCGTAGGGCAGATCTGCATGTATATGGAGCTATGGCCATGCAACGGTAGGCAGTCAGTGACGAGCGTGAGAAAGTGTGAGCATTTAACGTAATCTGACTCATTTAAGACATGAGGTGTGAAAGAGCGCAGATATTAATTAGTTTAGTAGAGGTAACTACACTCATGTTCAGGATAAACAGAACACCTTGAAAGACTAGAGATAGGGTGTTCATGGACACAAGACATGCACATTAGCGTGTTCTGTAGAAATGATTAGCATTTGAACCATGTCGGCCCTCAGGTTCAAAGTCAACATTAATATCACGGCTCAACACCACCTACCGGTAAAATGTGCCTGCGGCTCTCGATGTCGTTTTAAATCGAAGATGATGGATCAGTGTGACTTGAGCAGAGGTGTAGGACGCCTCGTAGACGTATGCGCGAACCGTACTGTCAAGTCAGTGACTTTGAAAGACGGCAGTTATTGGCATGAGAGAATGTGATGCATCCCTATGGGAAATTACTACACATGTGGGACGAAGTGTTTCGGTAGTGCAACTCCCGCGTGCAGAATGGTTCACAGAATGGCACAGAACACGACGAGACGGGCTACGTCGCACCACCCAGACAACTTCCCGAGAAGATCGACATCTCATCCGAATGGCTTTGCAAGGCAGGTCTGCATCCACCTTGGTTCTGGCGCAACAGTGGAACACATCTTACATTGTCATGGGTGTCAGTTTGCCGCCGTTAACTAACTGCGTGTCGTCCAATTTTCCGCCTACTTTCGACGAACATGCTAGACGGCAATTGTGTATGGAACGACATCACTGGGGAGAGGAATGGCATCAGATAGTGTTTCCGGACGAATCCAAGCTCTGGTTGTTTGAAAAGAAGTTCCTCACTTTGGTTCGCTGCAGACAGGGGGAGCGGGCTCACAGTGACTGCATTCGCACAAGTCGTTCAGCGCCAATTCAAGGCCTTATGGGGTGGAGTGCCACTGGGTATAGCACAAATCGGAGTGCCAGCCGCTGTGGCCGAGCGGTTCTAGGCGCTACAATCGAACTGCGCGACCGCTACGGTCGTAGGTTCGAATCCTGCCTTGGGCATGGATGTGTGTGATGTCCTTAGGTTAGTTAGGTTTAAGTAGTTTTAAGTTACAGGAGACTGATGACCTCAGATGTTAAGCCCCATAGTGCTCAGAGCCATTTGAACAAATCGCAGTTGGTGAGTGTCCATGGCACTGTGACCAGTGTGACCTACATGAATGACATCCTGCGACCCGTAGCCGTACCCTTTCTGCACACCACCCCAGACGCCATTTTTCAGCAAGACAATGCACGACCAAATGTTGCTGCACGTTTATATGCCTTCTTGGTGTCACAGTATGTCAGCTTTTTCCCTGGCCTGCCATATCACTAGACTTGTCGCCAATCAAAAATGTGTGGTGATATGAGGAACGACGGGTGCAGTGCTGTGACCCAATGCCAACTAACCACCACAGATAAACTTTTTGTGAATGGAGTATGGATGGCTATACGACAGGACGCCATTCGTGCCATACGCGTTGATGCCGTCATGCATGCAACACGTTATCAGGGCCCATGGCGAACCCTGTGCCTACTAGGCAACATGAAATATGCTGAATCGAGGTGACTGAAATGCTAATCATTTTTGCAGAACATACTAATGTACATGTGCCGTGAATGTGAACATCCTATCTCTAGTCGTTCAAAGTGTTCTGTTTTTTTCTGAACATGAGCGTAAATATCATGGCAGCGCTGGGTTTCTCAGCTAGACTCGAATATACAAGAAGGAAAAGAGGAAAAATAGACAGAGCAGTAGATTGTCTTGCATAGCAATTTTTAGCTTTTCCCCCTATAAAGCAATACGTCAGTTCACTCCTTTTCAGCTATGAGGATTTTCAGAGAAGTCGGTCTCGTAAGCTGACATACGGCCGGGAGAGCGGTGTGCTGACTAGATGCGCCTCTGTATCCACATCCAGTGGCGCCTGTGGGCTGAGAATGACACGGCGGCCGTTCGGTACCGTTGGGCCTTCATGGCCTATTCGGGCGGAGTTTTTCTTTTTGCAGAAAACTGAAGATACTGACTGGAGCAAAGTTTTACGTCCACCGCCATAGGGTTGATTCTTTTGGTACCCCTTAACACCCTCTTACGTGTCACCAAGTGGAAAATACTGTTTGTCGTAATTTTTCGCCGACAAAACTAGCCTCTAATGAAACACCGCTGATTTGTTCTTTGTTAGTAAAAAACATATATCGACAAAATTAAATGATTTAGGCACAATGATTTTTTTGGAGTGTGAGATATATTCGTAACAGACATGTATTGATTTTTTTATTGTGTTATGGGAGATTTTCGTAGAACTGACAGGTTCTGCAGGGCTGCCAATCGTTACTGAACGTGAGGAAACATGTTATTGGAAAGGACGAGATAACAGTGACAACTTAAAAAAATCAGAGTTAAAATTTTGACTACGAATCTGGCAACAGGATATTGTGTATCATAAAAACTGGTGGGCAAATTTATAGTTAACGTTCAGGTGCGTGAATGTTAGTCAAATAAAGGGGAACTTCTGGTCGGGAGACACGAAAAATGGGTAAAGTTTAGACATTTTTTTCCATACAAGGCTTGTTTTTATTAAGATTAGGGTTTTGCCACTATACTATGCGTACATTCGTATACATTTTTGTATCTCAGAACAAATTAAAAATGACGGCTGAAGACGTTGTCAAATTATATGACTCGCGGTGCGTCCTGGTTTGCGCGAAGCCTTGTACAGACTCTTGGCTATTTCTGAAACCCAAAAAAATAGGAAATTCTTCAAGCAGCATGAATTTGGGGGGGGGGGGGGAAATCAGGATGGGGTTTTGAATGATACCTAAAAAAATGGTAGCTATTTCAAATGTTTAAAAACATACAGGCATAATAAAAATGCTCTCGGTAAGGCCTCTTAAACTTAATTATCTTTCATCTAAAAAAAAGTCAATTGAATCGGTTAATCTGTCGAGGCTCTAGACAGCTTCGCGCAGTGGAAGTGTTGTTTCGAGAAAAACGCGATTAAAGTTAGGAGTAACAAATGAAAACATTCTTTCAAAACTTACCCTTAAGCTGCGATCCCAGGACCAAGGAGGCATCCTTTCTCTTCCTCAACCATGCTCTGGTTCTGATGCTTAACAGTTAATAATAAAAACAGCTAGCAAATGAATAAAAGACCTGAATTAATTAGGCATGCAATTAGACGGCTCCAGGCCACATTAAGCGAAAGACCAATTATTTGAATTGCACCTCAAAAGATATATAGTTACTTATAATCGAAACACATGTTTTAAATCAACAGGGATAGGAATAATCGACTGGTTAAAACAGATACCGGTATTTAATTCTGAGTAACCGGTATTTTTGTGTGTTTCTTTGGTCTCGGTTATAAAAAGATTTTATTTTTATTTGTTTACTAAAATCCGAGTAAAAAACCGAAATATCATTTAGCTATCTTAATCCTTTAAAATATTATAATAACAATAAAAATAATAATTTTATTCGTAAATAGAAAATAGGAAAAGCTATTAGTGCTGCTTTAACAGCAATGCCGACAAGTACGAGGGACAAATATGTGGCTTAAGAATTTGTACAGCACTGCTGAGACAACAAAGTGCCTGGTGCCGCGCGTCGCAGCGTGAGCGACCAGTGTGCGGGGCTTGTCTCCAGCTGGCCTATACGGTGGTTCCTCGCTGCCATCGTCGGCCAGCCGTCGTACTGCAGAATGGCACCAGCCCTGCTCTGGAAATATTTTTTACGAAATGAAGTAGCGATGAAGCACAACAAGGCTTAACTTGCTTTGAAACATTAAAGATTTGCCTGCCTCTTCCGTCAAATAATGAAAGAGAAAGGAAATTACGGTAAGAGTAATAAATTAAAAACTTAACAACAATTCATCCATAGTATACGATAAAAATAGAAAGTAGCTTATCTGCTACCTGTGTCTACATAATAGGCATAATAGACAAATTAACCCGAAAGAAAGCCTTCTTCAACCTGAGTTTTCACCCTTTAGCATTGACTATTCGTAATACCCAAATAGGTGCACGATCCCCTATTACAACACGATTTTTGAGGAGAGTTTCAAAAAGTTAGTCAGTAGGAGAACACTGGTGGTTTTTTGTGGTATTCAACCACTTAAGTTTTCCAGAAAAGTAGCGGACGGTGGACGGATTAAGTTCTCTGTTATCTGCCTTTTAATTTTTTGATTTTGTGTATTTTGACACTGACAGAGTCAAAATTTTTCAGTCTGTGATCGATTTCTACTTTTGTTACGCGAGGGTTAACACTATCGGCTCGCCCAAGCGGGCAAATGGCTGCAGCCGGCTGCGAGAACGAATAAAAAATTGAACATTGATTATTTCAGAAACCTGTCATTTTGATCGGTTTTAACAGTCAGGTCAACTGGAGTGGAAAAAAATTATATAACAGAAAACCTGTGATTTCACTGATAACCGCCATCCTTGCTCGCTAGAGAACTTACAGCAATGGTCCATGGTCCGCGGCCACTCTTTACTTCCCATTATTTAACCAAATTTTGCCAGTTAACAGATTAGATATTAACCTAAAGCTCTGGTAAATAACAACATTAATAAAAAAACAATAACAGGATAACAACAACATTCATAAATACAATATGTTGCTGAATTGACATCCAACACTGCGTTTTACACGGCTGTACAAATAATCATTCAGGGGCACACGTTCAGGAAAATGGCGTCTGCACTGTCAAGCCTAGCCAAAGTAACATTTTCCGACAACCACTTGCGTCGTCCACCAGTGTGTCATGCGCCGTCCCAAATTAATTTAATGTTCACAAATACTAGCGGGCTTCTGAAACTGAAAGAGAAGCACAGTTAAATTACACATAATAAAACAAGTTAATTACGCGAGGGTTAACACTATCGGCTCGCCCAAGCGAGCAAATGGCTGCAGCCGGCTGCGAGAACGATTGACAATGAAACAAATCACGATCGCATTGGTCAACAGCTCGTCAATAGGAATGAGTATTTATAGCTCAATACTCACAGAGCGCACACTGATACCTAAATATTTACTGGACGCAATCTGTAAGACCATGCTTACATCAAAGGCTCAGAATAATTGCCTGCCTTTCGTCACTAATATGCGGCGGTCTAACAGCCAAGTGAGTTTAAGTGTCAAGTAAATTTTGAAACCTTAACTTGACTGCTATGTACAGCGCATTCCTTTCGTTGAGCAGAGGTACGGCACCAGAGCGAAAATTCGGCTTTCACTCCAATGTGTCTTACACTCCTTGCGCCAGGGCCCGTTGGACCAGAGACAAGAGACAACCCGCTGCGCTCTCTCTCTCTCTCTCTCTCTCTCTTTCTCTCTCGTGTATCCTCCACACAGAGGCCATTCTAAGACCGCATGACACACTAACTATCGGCCTCGAACGTGGACTGAATAGTATGTGTGTCTACCGAGTAAGCATTCGGATGCGCAGGACGAGAATTCTGTCCGCAACGTCTCTGCAGCTCAAGACACGTGATTTTCGGACGGCGCATTTTAGCCCGTGTAGAGCTTAGTGCTTTTTGGCAGATCATCTTCAGAAGTACCACGAAACTCTGTGTACGGGTTTTACAGAAATTTTGGTGATTTGGTTCCAGGAACTAAAGTTGGCTTAAAGATGTGAAGAGCAGTGGTACTGTGATTTTTTGCCACATTATCGTAGCTCAAATTCCACTTTATTTACTATTTTTCGGTGACGGGTAAGAAATGACAGCCAACAATGTTATTTTTTTACCTTTTCTATTACACTCATACTCTAGAATTTGTATTCCAATTGATTACGGTACAATGACAGTGCAGACGACGCCGAAGTGCCACGAGAAATAACGCATTTGGAACTATGAAGATGTTACAGAAAATGTGGTAAGCGATTTGCACCACCTGCTTGTCCATTATCATTTTCAATCTTTCTTTATTTACCCTTCTACTTTTCAATGGACAAGTAAAATATGTATAACATTTTTTCGACATCTCATTAGGAAAGTAAAACCATGCACCATACATGAAAAAATAAAAAAAATACTAGATCAATTGGAGTAATAAAAGAAATGAGAGCCAACGATATTTTTCAGACGTTTTCTATTGGGATTGGTTCATATTGCCGAAACTGTTCTAATTAATTGGGTTACATTGACACTTTATAGGAAATTGTCCCATGTAGAAATTCCTAGATACACACAAGAATTTGAGAACCTGCGTACCTTGGAGGAAATTAATCAGACTGTCATATATAAATTTTATCTGCATATTAATGTAGCACCATTATGTATACACTGACCGGTAGCTTGCTCAAACATACTTGCAAATTTATCTAGCAATTATCTCGTGAAATAGCGGAAGTTATCTCTAAAATACAAGACTTTATAATACTGTGACTCAATATTTTTCAACATATAAAATGCCTCATTTCAATATGACATCTACAATTATACATTTGTTGTACGTACCTATGAAAAGCAACTCCCTTTACACCCGTAACAACGACAGTACTGCACCATAGCTGCTACTTAAAATCAAACGTACAGAAACGTATATAAAACAAGGCAAATACGTATAATATTCAAGTTTCGCAGTTATCGGAAATTGTAGACGAGCAGCGTCGTTCCAGAATCACGTGCTTGGCCCGGTTTGATGTTGAGAACATGCGCAGTAGACTATGCTCACTCCGTACATATACGTACTCTATAGCGTGGACGCGACCACAGGACCATGAGCACCGGTTTCCTCCTCCAGCGTTTTTCGTTATGATCATCACCACACAGACGAGACCTCATTTCGGACTTGCGTGAAGCTTAAAATTCTGCCAAATCGGCGCTCGGGGCTCTCACCACGAGGAGAACAACCTACCCCTCGTGCCGATGAAATCGACTCGGGTAGAAATCGATACACACATATCAAAAGCCAATAACAAAAAACAAATTTCTCCACAAGTTAACACGAAGGACGTTGGCACATGAGCACTGCATATAATGAAATGTGGTATATTGCTCCTTTATGGAGAATCTTTCCACGTGCTAAACACGTTCTTGTTCTACCGCACAAATAGAATCAGAACGAGAATGTTTGCTGCTTAGCATCCTGGCGAAATTTCTGTTATTAGGAACGGAAAATCTAGCCAAGTTGCTGAAGTATATTGGAAGTAGTCATTCGTACACTCACGTGATGTGATTTACATCTACGGAAGACGTAAATCAAAGGACACAGGCAGGTATTTCAAGCCCGTTCCTCACGAATTACAAGGTGTTACATTGTTGCGTGTGATACGCCATTCCTTGAAGACAAACATACCAGGCAACCCGACCGTTGCAAGGCAAAACTGTAGCTTTGCTTCATTGTCGTGCCTAATAGTGCCTTCTCTATTAATAACGGAAACCAGTTACCTGTAAATGAGTTGCTGTAGAGCTTGTTCGAACAAGAAGCAGAGATCTGAAAGAAACAACACGCATGAAACAATAACAAACGAATGCATGCATATGTATGAGAGACGAATGAACAGCTGTCTGCCAATATGGAGGTATGCAGACCAGTCTACAACGGAAACTTTCTGGAAGATTAAAAACGTGTGCTGTAACAGAACCCGGGACCTTTGCCTTTCGCCGGCAACTAGCTGAGCAATCCAGGTACATCTCATGATCCGACGTCACCGTTTTATTTCCACAAGTACTTCTTCCTCACCTTCCAAACATTACAGGACTTCTCATGCACAGCTCGCTGGACTGGCACTCTAGAAAGTACGGGTATCAGGACATATTAAAGAATATATGTGTGTAAGTATTTATGTATGTATGTATGTATGTTCTATATCTCCTAAACCACTGTGCCAATTTCAGCAAAACTTGGTACACACACCACTTGCGGTCTGCAAATCACTGTGGAGGTAACAACCACCTATCTATCAAAAGGGTGGTGCGGGGGAGGAAAAGCAGTATAGTCTATGACGTGGCAATATCAGTGCTTCATTCGTTCTATACTTGATAGCGCTAGCACATAGTGACTCACAACGAACTTTACGCCTAATTTCAAACCTTTACGAAACTTTTTCTCCCTGGCAATCCCCACAAAACGATGAAAGGAAAAAAAAGTTTTACAGTAAAACTACCATAAGAAGCATGACGTTTTCATTTATTACATCTCGTCTACGTACTGTACTCGCGACACATTTTGCACTCAGTATTCATGCACACCACTGAACGTGTGAGCAAAATTATATCATTGTACGGCACATAGTTCAGGGAGATATGAGGTCATAATCACTGAGATGTGTGAAAAACTGCTGCATCACCAATTTATTACGTCATTGCCACTAACTCCATTCGCAACAAATTTAGCACACAGTATCCAAACATGTCGATGAAAGTACCTACAAAAATATATCGTTGTAAGAATACATAGTGCAGGAGATATGACGTCATGGACATTGAGCAGCCTGAAAATGAAATTGCAGGGCGAAATTGGCTACAGTTGCAGGTGAAATATCCGTAGAAATGCTTGTCAAATACAATAAATAGGAGTGTATGTGGAATACAATTAACATGTTAGTACGCGGGCAGAATCACTGGCAAGAAGGTCATCCTAAACTCTTGGAACGATATCAACCAAATTCGGGATAAACATTAGTTACGATCTGGAAAAGAAGATTTGTACGATCGTGGTCACACGTGAAGAACCAAGGAGCCGCCACGACCAGCCATTGGGGGTCTAAAAGTCTGAGGATGGTTTTAACATAAGCCAAAACTGGTAATAATAAACAGATGTTATTGCGATCTCGACTGTTGTTTTAGTCGCATGGAAAAAATACTGTGGGGAAAGAACCACCAGCCACGTAATGGGGTAGGAGTGATAATGTGCAGTACGACGGGGAGAGCAGGAGATGGGCAAAGAGAGGGGGAGGAGTAGATGGAATTAGAAAGAGGATGAGGAGATGGACAGAGGGGAAGGAGCATGTGGAGAGAGAGAATGGTATGAGGAGGTGGACAAAGCGCGGAGGGGGTGGAGGAGATGAACAGAGAGAGGGGTGGGGGAAAGTGGTGATAGACAGACAAGGGGGAAGGAGGAGATGGACTAATTGAATATTGGAACAAACACATACCGGAGCAACGGGCCGGATACTCAGCTAGTTGCAGTTAAATGTCTTAGCGATAACCGAGGGGACTGTTTCCAGAATGTAATTCTAGAACGATTCGCACCGTGTGCATATAGATTTTATGTCCTAGTTTTGTAAACAAACGTTAACAGCCATTGAGTGACTAGAGCATCCTCAGCGTCCTTGGAATAGTTTAAATGAGAAAGTTTACTCACCACGAACGGTAAACGCCGAGTTGCGCGGTACTAGCCGTCTCCCTCCATCTCCGCCTGTTCCCCCCCTGACACGTGCAGAGTCACTATCAGCTGCCCGGGCTTAGGCCATCAGCTGCCGCACCGAGCACTCAGGAAGTAGAGTGCTCGGATGCTACAAGGAGAGTGAGCGCTGAAAGAATCGTTGTCTGTCGTCGTCGGCGCCTGAGAAGCATTAAAAAATCGAAGAAGCAAGGCGAAACATGTGTACTAGTTACAGGCAGTGCTTGAGAAATATGAGTTTTCAATTGTTTACATTTCATAACAGAAGTATTATATCTGAAATTTAAAGGCATAAGGCGAAAAGAACTTAGTAGAAACCTCTAATTTTTGTGTTCGGAGTAATGAATTTTCCGTGAACGTTCGGTTCACTATTGTGTGTAGTGTATAAAAAATATCTCGTAGAACTAAAATATTGACTCATTAATGCAACGTGCCTTCAAAAGATGTAGTTCAATCTACGTATCAGGAAAAGTGCGTCATAGAAGCAAAGCTAAATAAAACATAGAGAATCTCATAATACGGTGTGACATGACCTCCGACTCTGGGTCCAGGACTGTTCTTGTCGTACATAACTGATCATTGAAAGACGATAAAGGGCTACCGGAGAAAATCTACACGCTGCCGAAGATATGAAATTCAAATAAATATGGGAGCTATCGCGTAATCAGCTTGCCAGCTCATGCATGTAACTTTCTAACCAGAATAATATACAGAAGAATGGAAAAGAAAATTAAGGGTCTGTCAGATAACGGTCAGTTTTGATTTAGATCAGACAAAGGCAACAGAGAGTCAATTCTGACGTTGCAGTTGATAACGTACACAAGTGTTACGGAGAATCAAGACACTTTCATTGTGTTTGCTGATCTTGAAGAGTCACTCGACAACGTAATATGGTGCATTATATTTGAAATTTTCAGAAAAATAGTGCTAAGTTGTAAAGAAAGACGGGTAATATACAGTATGTACAATAAACAATATAGACCAATAAACGTGGAAGAACAAGAGAGAAGTGTTTCGGATAAAAATATCGTAAGGCAAGGATGCGGTCTTTCCCACCCACACTGTTCAATATGTACATCGAAGAAGGAATAAGCTCTGCGCGATATTTTCTTGAGTGTTTTGTTGATCTGCAAACACAAATGTTCATTTGACATGTTTCACTTTCCCTGGATATTGGTGTATATAAGGTGTTTATTAGGAATAATCGAACAATAACAAATATTTTTAAAAAAAGTCCCTGCTTAAATATATTAAAATATTACTCTCTTACACTCGTTCCTCAGTTCTCGTACTCGTTATTGGTATCTATTGTTAGTAATAAAGGTCTGTTTCACACAGTCTGAGATCCCCTGCACGAGGCACATAAATGGTGTACACATAGACTTTGCGTGTTTGTCTTGGGTCATTTTAGGGTTCCCTATTCTGGCGTAACATTCCGTAAACACACTGGCTACAGACAATAGGTAGAAAACTGGGAATCATTACAAATTCAGAAGAAAAGAAAATTTCCTATTTTCTTAGATTCAAGAAATAAAAATTATCTGCTAATGATAACATAGTTAACAATGATGATGGCAAATAGACCTCGAAGTCTACATCATGTAGTCAATGGTAACAATTATCAGTGTGTTCAAGTATGTCAAGCAAACACTAGTAGGTGAGCGACTTAATACACTGATTAGTAAACAAGGAACAGAATACTCTCACTGTTAAGTGATAAACTTCCGCGACGTTTTAGCGAGCAAATATTTTTCGACTTTGTAGCTGTGTCTTTACGCTGACAAGTTTCTTCAAAACCGATAACCTCAGTGGCAGTGGTGAAATAGTTTAAAATTAAAGATCACTAATATTGAAAATTTGTATACATATCGAATATATTTATTCGCATAATATCTCCATTCTAAACCTAAACTGATCGTTTTCTTTCGCATTGTTTGTATATTACGTAAATCAGAAATTGATGTGGAAATATCAGTACCGTACTGACATATATTCTGGGTATAAAGAGGTGGGCTTTACAAGCGAGAGATGATGGTAATTTATCACAGCATTTGTTCAAAGCTTCCTGGAAATGAATTCGTAATTTTAAAGACACCGAAATGTTTCAAGGAAAATCAATAATGACAATAGGTGCTGGAGCTGACACATATCATATGTGGATGTGCATACAATGATATAGATAAATGCATCTTTTGAATACCACTTCATCATATACGGATGAATTTGGTTTTAACGATGTCATACGTTTTGCTGTTAGATGTCGAAATGAAAAACAAAATTTTGGGGAGAAGGAATTAAAAAAAATGATATTTTCGGTAAACCTAGGTGCAGCGTTGTAACGTGCAGTCAGCTAAAACTAAGAACATGGAAGTGGATAAAGAGGAGAACGTGCCTGCAATGTCCCTAGTGGATTGTGACAAAGCATTAATTTTGACCACAGCAACATTTTTTGGAACTCCATTATAAAAGAATCCGTAGAAATACGCTTCGCGGAAAATCTACTGAACCATGACAGCGGCCACGAGCTTGATAATGCGTGGAATTCCGTCATCTCCGAGATTTGTTCCCGACGAAGACATCAGAATATTCCGATGACTGAGGCGAGAGGCTAACCCGAAGACAGCTGATCGTTGCAGTTCCACCAGCGAAGGCGCTGCCACAGGGCGGTGCGGTACTTCTGTCACGTGACTCTGACGAATGCGTGGCAATACTACCAGCACGGTATATAAGATGGAGTGGAGAAAGTCTTCGTCAGTCTTCGATCGCTCACGTGATGATGACTGGCAGTTGTCCATTTGAAATATCGTGGAGTAAAATTTACGACGACCTGCTGCAATCCCGAAATCTCTTCGAACAATAAACGCTGTGTCAAGCACGAATCATTTAGTCGGCAGTGCAACATAAGTTGTAAATAAATTTTCAGGTTGAGAAAAACTATCAGCAACACTGAAATTTTAAACAGAATCCTTCCCTTTAGCGTGCCACTCGTTAGCCAACTGACTAGTCGAAGAACCACCTAATTCAGGGTACCAATTGTAGGTACGTACAGTCTGCTGTTGTTGTTGTGGTCTTCAGTCCTGAGACCGGTTTGATGCAGCTCTCCATGCTACTCTATCCTGTGCAAGCTTCTTCATCTCCCAGTATCTACTACAACCTACATCCTTCAGAATCTGTTTAGTGTATTCATCTCTTGGTCTCCCTCTACGATTTTTACCCTCCACGCTGCCCTCCAATACTAAATTGTTGATCCCTTGATGCCTTAGAACATGTCCTACCAACCGATCCCTTCTTCTTGTCAAGTTGTGCCACAAACTCCTCTTCTCCCCAATTCTATTCAATACCTCCTCATTAGTTATATGATCTACCCATCTAATCTTCAGCATTCTTCTGTAGCACCACATTTCGAAAGCTTCTCTTCTCTTCTTGTCCAAACTAGTTATCGTCCATGTTTCACTTCCATACATGGCTACGCTCCATACAAATACCTTCAGAAACAACTTCCTGACACTTAAAGCTATACTCGATGTTACCAAATTTCTCTTCTTCACAAACACTTTCCTTGCCATTGGCAGTCTACATTTGAGATCCTCTCTACTTCGACCATCATCAGTTATTTTGCTCCCCAGATAGCAAAACACCTTTACTATTTTAAGTGTCTTATTTCCTAATCTAATTCCCTCGGCATCACCCGACTTAATTCGACTACATTCCATTATCCTCGTTTTGCTTTTGTTGATGTTCATCTTCTACCCTCCTTTCAAGACACTGTCCATTCCGTTCAACTGATCTTCCAAGTCCTTTGTTGTCTCTGACAGTATTACAATGTCATCGGCGAACCTCAAAGTTTTTATTTCTTCTCCATGGATTTTAATACCTACTCCGAATTTTTCTTTTCTTTCCTTCACTGCTTCCTCAATATACAGATTGAATAGCATCGGGGTCAGGCTACAACCCTGTCTCACTCCCTTCCCAACCACTGCTTCCCTTTAATGCCCCTCGACTCTTATAACTGCCGTCTGGTTTCTGTACAAATTGTAAATAGCCTTTCGCTCCCTGTATTTTACATCTGCCAACTTCAGAATTTGAAAGAGAGTATTCTAGTCAACATTGTCAAAAGTTATCTGTAAGTCTACAAATGCTAGAAACGTGGGTTTGCCTTTCCTTAATCTAGCTTCTAAGATAAGTCGTAAGGTCAGTATTGCCTCACGTGTTCCAATATTTCTATGGAATCCAAACTGATCTTCCCCGAGGTCGGCTTCTACCAGCTTTTCCATTCGTCTGTAAAGAATTCGCGTTAGTATTACCTGCTTTCTTTGGGATTGGAATTATTATATTCTTCTTGAAGTCTAAGGGTATTTCGCCTGTTTCATACATCTTGCTCACCAGATGGTAGAGTATTGTCAGGACTGGCTCTCCCAAGGCCGTCAGTAGTTCCAATGGAATGTTGTCTACTCCGGGGGCCTTGTTTCGACTCAGATCTTTCGGTGCTCTGTCAAACTCCTCACGCAGTATCGTATCTCCCATTTCATCTTCATCTACATCCTCTTCCATTTCTACTGAAAAGGCTGCGGCCCCCCTTCAGGAACCACACGTTTGTCTGACCTCTCAACAGATACCCCTCCGTTGTGGTTGCACCTACGGTACGGCTATCTATATCGCTGTGGCACGCAAGCCTCCCCACCAATGGCAAGGTCCATGGTTCATGGCGGGGAGTCTACCGTTAAACTCTACAAAGGCTCCCCTGCAGTCTTTGCGGGACAACCAACTACAGACGTTCCCACATTACTCAGGTGGTGGGCTCACTGCCCCTGAAACGCTCCTGCGCCGAGTCTCCAGCTCACAGTGTTAACCCACCAGGAAGTTTCTGTACGACTTGCAGTCGTCCGTCCTGGCAGCACAGACCGTACATCCGTACGGCATGCATTCAGTGCGAACGATAATGTTTGCTCAGGCGACTGCACCACTAGAAACTCACCGGTTCTAGAACTCGTGCGGGTTCTACCTATGTTAGTATGATAAACAACATGTGCAATTATGCTACAGCTGCCTTTAGACTGCACCAGAAGTGTAGGAAATTCACAATCAAATGAGAAGTCGGTCTTGTAGATTCTACAGCACTAGGACTGTTCCCAGAAACCCTGTAGGTAGTTTTCAGGCCCCTAAACAGCGGAAAGGAAGAAATAATAATTGTTTGTGGATCACATACGAACCATTTTCGTTTCCACGATTCTGGAATATTTTACAACTTCGTAGATAATGGTTCGACTGCTCTACATGTATGTCATCTAACAGGCTAAACACACTTCATCAAGCTTCTTCTAGCGACGTACATTTCTGTTGGGAGTAGCATACACGTACCGGCGGTGTGACGTTTAAATCTTGTTAAACAACAAAGGAGATTGCTAATAGTAAATGCATTTTCACTCCATAATACACTGCAAAAAAAATTAGTATCTCTGGAATCACGACGTCAATTTTGAATCCGATGACGGCATGTGCCACCTAGGGGATAGTATATGCTCGTAATGGTTTCAACATCTTACGCCAATAAATGGCTTAGCTACCATAGCGCTATCTGTGTCTACCTTGTAATAGGATATGTTCACAGCCAGAAGTATCAGTATGGTGCAGACGTGTGAAGCAGGCAGGCAACCATGCCATGGAGACTTACTCGTGCTTCGTACAGCTTACTGAGAGAGTCTGGTCTTCAGCGGTGAGAGCAGATTCTGCCTTCACGTAAGTGATGGTCATTTGCGCCTACGCCGTAGAACTGCTGAGCGCTGTCCCGTAGAGTGCATTCGTCCATGTCACACTGCCCCACCCCAGGCCTTACGGTCTGGGGTGAGATAAGCTACAACTCTAGTTTACCTTTGGTGTTTCTGGAAGGGACGCTAACTTGCGCTCGGTACGAGCAGAATATTGTTAGACCCGTTCTTTTGCCGTTCTTGTAACAGGAAGGGGATGTGTTGTTTCAACAGGATAATGACCACCCACACACCGCCCATGAAACTCAACGAACTCCAACAGATGTGCAGCTGCTTCCCTGGGCAGCACGATCTCTGGACTTGTCTCCAATCGAGCACGTGTGGGATATGGTGGGATGAGAAATTACTCGTGAAACTGTCATACATGTGAACAGGTCGAGCAGGCGTCGCATAACGTATCCCAGAACAGTATTCGCCATCTGTACCATCGACTGGATATCAGAGTCAGCGCTGCATTGCTGTCCGTGGAGGCTACATCACGTGCTAATATGGGTGCCTCAATATTGGTCGATACCAGGTACCTCAGAACCACCCATGCTACTGATCTATAAACGTAATCATTTCATGTACTCTATGTGCACTGCTGCAACGATAGATCTTGAGTGCATTGGAAACCTCTAAAACGATATACTAACTTTCTTTCATCGGGAGTATAGGATGGAAGACGTACTACTTTGTTATGTCTCGAAATTCACCTAATCGAGAACGGAAACATTGGACTGTTAAGAACACCATAGTTCCACGGATAAAGCGGAACTGATGTTTTTTCTCGGTGGCCAATGAGGTTACCGAAACATGGTGGTCATTATTTTGTAAGCGTCTACAGATTACCGATATCTGTGAAACTGTTAGGTATCATACGATGCATACTGTCGATTGCGTTAGTACTGCATGCCGACTCTTGGCTCTGAGCACTACAGGACTTAACTTCTGAGGTCATCAGTCCCCTAGAACTTAGAACTACTTAAACCTAACTAACCTAAGGACATCATACACATCCATGCCCGAGGCAGGTTTGGAACCTGCGACCTTAGCGGTCGCGCGGCTCCAGACTGTAGCGCCTAGAACCGCTCGGCCACTCCGGCCGGCCATGCCGACTCTGTCTTCAGACTAAAGACAACCACATGGTTTAAGGAATCTTCTGAGCCTTAGAATGGGAAAGGTGATGAGGAATGGGAAGGGGGGATCAGGACATTTTTTCGGAATTTTGACATTTTTTTCGGACTTCTTCATATTCTGTTATGCTGGAGAAATAAGGTCGTACCCACAACGAAGAGTTCACAGCTTCCGTCCAGTAAAAGGCAAAGGGATTTATATTATCAAAGAGCACAAGAAGCAAGTGCAAGAGACCGGGAGTTGACCTACTCCTGCACAGCGGAAAATCCTTGATTGTTTTGATAAACTGATAGGGAGGTCGCATAAAGGTGACTGTGGTGAACAACAGTTATTTTCTGATGGCAACTGCGCCCAACTGCACCAAAGAATAACAAAAGAACTTTCATTCATTTTCTAAGTTTCCGCTCCTTTTATTTATCGACGGCTGAAGAAAAGGCAGTCATAGTCAAGAGCTGTTTCCGTAATGTGTATCACACAGGAGCTGCTTTGAGAAGGACGCCAGCTGTTCACATACAACGCCGTTGCTGCGAATATCGGCGTTTTAAGAAAAGCTCTGTGATGAGTCGGACATCAATGCGTCGCTGTTCGCTCATTCTCCATCCAAATCTCACTAATGTATTCCCAGGGAAAAAAGACAGCACCAAAACCTCCCTATTCTCGTATTCTCGGAAATGTTAGTGGCGGTGGGAAATTAAATAACTCACTTCTGTAGCTGACATCCTTTTCGTGGAACGTATTATTTATTACTGAAAACAACCAAAAAAAGTGAAGAAAAGAAAAGTCGATAAGCTGTCGTTTACGTCAGGCGTGTACAGAAAGAGAAATTACAATCAAAAAAAGTTCTGAGTCATTCCCACGAACGGTGATACAAATTTCAAACCGGCATGATTTTTGTAACCGAAGAATGTACAATTTGAATAAATTAATTTCTTGTCTAAAACTGATACTTACATAACAAAGACTTCCTACATGGATACAGAAAGTGCAGAAGCTTAAAATCTGTTAAGGACTTGAGAAAAGAAATTATTTCTGCATATCCTAAGATATCAGAATTACTTTACTGATTCCTTTCTTTTAATTTTTTGTGAGTATGCAGAGCGTGGGAATTTTGGTAGTCAGACTTGCTGTGAGATGGCGATTCTAGAGCCTTTGAACACGTATAACAAAAAAGTGGTTTCATTCGTGATTATCAACAGAAATAAACTAAATGTAATGAAATATCAACGACATGTTATAGCGTACCTGTTGTCAGGAGACTGCTTTCCGAATAACCAGGTCTAAAATAAGTTGAATTCGCAGGGAAAATAAAACAAACATATTTTACACGTTTTGAATTAGATTAATTGAAATGAAATGAATGTGTCGAAGTGGATTTAATCAATGAAAATTCAATGGGTAATGAAATAACATCAATGAAGCTTCGCTCATGGATGCGGGATTCAAACACGGATTTTCTTTTTGTCACTGGAAGTAGTCAAACTTTTTTTCCTTAGTGTTGCTCACCGCGTCTTATACGGCTGAGTTGTTTTTATGGTCTATTTTCTTCCCCTTCCATCCCTTAATTTCGTTCACCAAAATGCCTTATGCGTCGATCTTTTAATGGTATGCTTATCTTCCTGTCCTGCTCTCTTTCTACACGGTGTCACATCGTAGTTTGCTAGTGTCTGCATTCCTCCTGCACATAAAATAACAAAAAATAAATAACGCGTTACTCTGCGAACGGGTAACAAATTGCTCCTCTAACAAATGGTTTGGCTCAGTGTTTCTCATGGTTACATATTCGAAATCTATAACTATTAAAATAATCATTTTCCTTGGAATATTTCATGACATTCTCCATTATTTATAAACAAAGTACTATTTGCAAGGCTGACGTCGGTGAAGTATTTTTTCGGTATAGAAGCTCAACAACTGTACTTCATTGTTTTCATTTTATTTATATATACTTCATTTCTTTGCAACTAGTTAAGTTCAAATTCTTATAATCAATCGATCTGGAATTTGGCATCAACACTGGTCACAATGAGTATCTGTGACGTGATATGATGCCCTGTTCCAGCTCGATACCTTAGCTGATTAGAAGAACGAGCGCTTGAAATGGGGCTGCGACTTCGAAACAAGTCGCGAAGAAATGAAATACAAATAAAAAAATTTGTTGTTGCATTTGGTACGAAAACTGCTTTGATGTAACTCTCCACGATAACAAATCATTTGCAGGCCTCTATGAATAGCTGCTGCAAGCTACATCCATTTGAAGCTGCTTAGTTGTATTCATGGCCTGACCCCCTCCTCCCCTTCCTGTGGTTTTGCCCTCCATTACCAAATTTATGATCCCCTGATGCCTCAGGATGTGTCCTATCAATCGATCTCTTCTTTTATTCAGGTTGTGCTATAAAATTTATTTTTCCCCCAATTCTATGCAGTAGATCCTCGTTAGTTACTAGATCTAGCCATCTAGTGCTTAGCATTCTACTGCAGCTTAACATTTTAAGAGCTTCTGGTCTCTTCTTATCTGAACTGCTTAGCAGAGTCCACGTTTTCCTCCCGTTCAAGGCATTACTCGGACAAATATCCTCAGAAAAGACTTCATAACGCTTAAATTTATGTTCACTGTTAACAACTTACTCTTTTTCGTAAATTCTTTTCTTGCTATAGCCAAACTACATTTATAATTTCTCTACTTTGGCCATCATAGTTCATTTTGCTGCACAAACAGAAAAACTCATCTACTACTTTTAATGTCTCATCTCCTTACCCAAATCCCTAACCATCGCTTAGTTTAATTCGACTGCATTCCAAGAAAAAAGATAAGTGTGAAATTCTATTTCCAAAATATGGTGATTAGAACATAATTATCACTAGCTTGCGCCCGACCTCTGAAACAAAATAAAATTAACACTTCCATGTTTTGGAGTGGCTTAGCTATCTCTGCTGATACACCGCAGAACCTGTCCCATATTTCATGTCATGCTGCGGGTCCAAAACAAGAAGGCAACTTTTAGTCAGGTCCGTTTTGCAGGTGATTTCTATTTCAAGCGTACCATGACGCTTTGGTACGTGACGTAGTTTGCCAAAGTTTATACGTAGTTTATACGTAGTTTGCCAAATATTTCTCCAGTCCTGTGCAGGATACTTCTTTTATGTTTGCTTGTGTACGTATTCGCGTTGACAGATGTCGTAATCGCATGGGATGGTACATATCATGTCTTCTTGTCTTATTTGGTTACCTTCCTGTAGTCTCTCTTGCACTTCTACTCGGGCCTCTGGCGTTCTTCGTCACGGTATAGCTACAAGTCGTAGAGTAATTGTTGGTTACTGTGTACTAGAGAAAATATAAGACCGGCCCAGTGCTGCGCGAACGCTACGGTCGCAGGTTCGAATCCTGCCTTGGGCATGGATGTGTGTGATGCCCTTAGGTTAGTTAGGTTTAAGTAGTTCGAAGTTCTAGGGGACTGATGACCTCAGATGTTAAGTCCCATATTGCTCAGAGCCATTTTTGAACCGGCCCAGTGTAACTGTTGTACTTTGCTATCGGAAACATACGCTACGCGCTCTATGTCTGTGAGTCTGAAAGTAAGCTGAGTGGTTCTGTTCTGGACTGCAAGTTTTTTACGCGTTCATTCCAAACCCGGACTAACCCTTTGTAGGCAAAGGCGTTAAGCAAGGAATATGATTGATCTGGGCTACTTCGTTGTTCGATAGTGGGAAGTCTTTCGCCTGCGTGAATTGTTTTCTAGTAATACGTCTTATCGAGTCGCTCTGACATGGCTCGTTAACATCTGTTATACGTAGTTTGCCAAATATTTCTCCAGTCCTGTGCAGGATACTTCTTTTATGTTTGCTTGTGTACGTATTCGCGTTGACAGATGTCGTAATCGCATGGGATGGTACATATCATGTCTTCTTTCTTTATGTAGCTACTTCTGGATGACACTGCACAAGTATGTGATCTGCCTGCTAGGCAGTGCTGAACTGACCGGAGGTCCCATGGCCAGTGGCCTGAGTTCTTTAACAATTCTTATAATGGCGCAGTCTCGGGTTCTACTGTGATCTTACCTGTGAACTTGATATATAGGATGACTCAAAATCAAAATGCACTAATTCACAGAATAATGTGGGCAAAGATATAAAAATTGACACACATTCCTGAAATGACATGGGGTTTCATTGAGACCGCAATCGAGTGCAAAAACTTACCAACAGATGGCTCTGGACATCGGAGTGGTGCTTTTCAGACTGTCAGCGTGACGATCCCGAGGTACACCGGTACATCGAAATGTTACAGGATGGCATCATCCCTAGCCTGGCTGATAAACACCTGCAGCAAGGTACGATTTTTATGCAGGATGGCGCTCCACCCCGTATTCCCACATGTGAGAAAGACCTCTTGTGCAGGTCGTTTGGTGAAGATCGCGTGCTGAGCCGACACTTTTGTCATGCTGGCCCCCCACGTCCCGAGACCTCAGACCTCGTGATTATTGGTTGTGGTGTTACCTGAAATCGCAATTCTACCACGATCTTCAAACCTCATTAGGGATACTGAAAGATAATATCCGACGCTGATTTCTCACCACATCTACTGATAGTGCTGTTCGCAGCATTGCCTCTCGACTACAGATATTGCCGATGTATGACAGCCGACATGTTGAGCATTTATTAAGGTACATCGTCTTTGCTAAAAACCAATTGTTACGCTAATTATTACCTTTGTATCATATGGAACGCCATCTGTTGGTCATTTTGTGCACTTTTTTTGTTTCAATAAAACCACATGACATTTCATCTATGATTGTCAATTTGTACTTCTCTACGTACATTATTCCTCGAAGTATTGAATCTTAAAATGATAACGGGCCGTTGGGTGACGCTGAACACGGCCCGACGGTGTGCCTCAGTGTCGGAGCCCATGCCTGCTCACTGCGTGCTATATGGGCACGCCTCCAACGTACGTACTCAATCTTTCGATGTCACTTATGTTTGCACCTATGCTATCCCATCACTAGAACCAGAGGTATGTGGGACTAGCACCACTGGGGGAACAGAACTGGTGACTGGCGTTCCTGTGTCTACCACAGGGATGTGTATCAGCTGAATTAGTTACTCTGAAATGAAATGAATGGATCGATCGGAATAAAATAAGTGAAGATACGGAACTATTTAAAGTGGGACGACAACACGAAACTACACTACTGGCCATTAGAATTGCTATACCACGAAGATGACGTGATACAGACGCGAATTTTAACCGACAGAAAGAAGATGCTGTGATATGAAAATGATTAGCTTTTCAGAGCATTCACACAAGGTTGGCGCCGGTGGCGACACCTACAACGTGCTGACACGAGGAAAGTTTCCAACCCATTTCTCATACACAAACAGCAGTTGACCGGCGTTGCCTGGTGAAACGTTGTTGTGATGCCTCGTGTAGGGAGGAGAAATGCGTACCATCACGTTTCCGACTTTGATAAAGGTCGGATTGTAGCCTATCGCGATTGCGGTTTATCGTATCGCGACATTGCTGCTCGCGTTGGTCGAGATCCAGTGACTGTTAGCAGAATATGGAATCGGTGGGTTCAGGAGGGTAATACGGAACGCCGTGCTGGATCCCAACGGCCTTGTATCACTAGCAGTCGAGATGACAGGCATCTTATCCGCATTGCTGTAACGGATCGTGCAGCCACGTCTCGATCCCTGAGTAAACAGATGGGGAAGTTTGCAAGACAACAACCATCTGCACGAACAGTTCGACGACGTTTACAGCAGCATGGACTATCAGCTCGGAGACCGTGGCTGCGGTTACCCTTGACGCTGCATCACAGACAGGAGCGCCTGCGATGATGTACGCAACGACGAACCTGGGTGCACCAATGGAAAACGTCATTTTTTCGGATGAAACCAGGTTCTGTTTACAGCAACATGATGGTCGCATCCGTGTTTGGCGACATCGCGGTGAACGCACATTGCAAGCGTGTATTCGTCATCGCCATAATGGCGTATCACCCGGCGTGATCGTATGGGGTGCCATTGGTTACACGTCTCGGTCACCTCTTGTTCGCATTGACGGCACTTTGAACAGTGGACGTTACATTTCAGATGTGTTACGATCCGTGGTTCTACCCTTCATTCGATCCCTGCGAAATCCTACATTTCAGCAGACTAATGTACGACCGCGTGTTGCAAGTCCTGTACGGCCCTTTCTGGATACAGAAAATGTACGACTGCTGCCCTGACCAGCACATTCTCCAGATCTCTAACCAATCGGAAACGTCTGGTCAATGGTGGCCGAGCAACTGTCTCGTCACAATACGCCAGTCACTACTCTTGATGAACTGTGGTATCGTGTTGAAGCTGCATGGGTAGCTGTACCTGTGCGCGGCATCCAAGCTCTGTTTGACTCATTGCCCAGGCGTATCAATGCCGTTATTACGGCCACAGGTGGTTGTTCTCGGTACTGATTTCTCAGGATCTATGCACCCAAATTGCATCAAAATGTAATCACATGTCAGGTCTAGTATAATATATTTGTCCAATGAATACCCGTTTATCATCTGCATTTCTTCTTGGTGTAGCAATTTTAATGGCCAGTATTGTAATTTTAGGAAAGACGTCTGACAGACTGAGATTCGTTGGAAAAATCTACAGGAATTTTTATGAAAAGACGTTTGACAGACTGAGATTCGTTGGAAAAATCTACAGGAAATTTAGTCTGTCAACAAAGAAGGTACCTTACAAAACCCTCATCCGTCCAATGCTCGAAAATTACTCGTCAGTATGGAATCCGTACCACTTAGTATTGATGGAGGATCTAGAGAATATCCGAAGAAGAGCAGCGCGTGTCGTTACAGTATCACTTATAAGCACAAAAGCGACACAGGGATGACCAACCAACTCCAGTGGGAGAGGTTGCAAGGGAGGCGTACTGCAAGGCGGTATGGTTTACTCACATATCGCTAAGAGCGTACGTCCCTAGAAGGGCCAACCAATATGTCGTTTCCTCCTACGAAAATCTCGCGAAAAGATCGTGAAGAAAAAATTAGAGAGTATATCCCATACCCATTCAGCACTCGGCCAGGGAAGGGGGAGAGTGACAGAGGTACACAAAGGACCCTCCGCAACACACCTCAAGATGGAGATGTAGATGCAGATGTCGCAGATTCAGTGACATGAAGCGATGTCGGCATCGGTCAGAAATGCTGAACTCGTAGTGTTGCAAATATATTTTGACAATGCAATGTACTGAACAGGTCTGACATATATCTTTATTCACGACATATTCATCACATTTAAGCTTCACTTATACATCTGACAAATACGTCCATTAGTCACAAGATATTCGTGAAAATTTCATTGCTGAAAAAAGTTACACAGCCACTTCTTCCAGAAATAATTCAAAATTTCTAAATGGCCCCTGTAAAAATCGAAGACAGGCGCATGAATTAATGTTCTTTTAGTGACATTTAAGTCTGAAATTTATTTAAATTGCCTAAAACCATTACTATTTTGTGGCCAAGTAAGGAGCATTAAGTATTGAAAACACTGGGAAGGTATCATCGTCAGAGCCTGTCGCTCTAAGCCTGGAATCCAGTGCGGAACTGACTGCTTAGAGAGCCTGGCTTAACACGCATCCATGTTCTCAGATGCGAAGATTAGATGCTGGGTCACTGGGGCGCTAATGGTGGTCGTTATCTCAGACACCCTGGCTCAGCGACTGAATAAAACATGAAGGCGTGTCTGCCTCGCAGCTCATCCGCTACTCGTATGGCACACCTTTTATCACTCTTGATCTGCCTGTCGCTGTCGACCTCCAATGTGACAGGCCACCATAAATTCGCTCCATTGCACTCTTTGTTCCAGATGGGTAAGTCATCCATTATAGGTCGTCACCATGCTGCAGTGCGATACGCAGTGCCCTTTCTAAGTTGTGCGGAGAGAACTCTGGTCTTTTCGACACCTCGCGTAGTATGGACCTCACTACTGTACTCCTCAAACTATACTCTGTCAAATTTTTTATTGTGCCCCTATTTATGGTGTATGAACTGCAGTGATAAAATATCTAGTTTTTTATTTGTGGTGCGTTAGAGTTTGATTTCAGTGGACGCCACCATTTGGAGCAGAATAGTAGTACCGTTGCACAAGCACTGAGCGGAAACGTGACGAAGCCTCAGTGAAGAATCCTCATGAATCGCCTCGGAAAAATCACAGGGAAACCTAAAGCTGAATCGCCGAGCATTCGTTTGAAGTTAATCTCCCGAATACGAGTCCACTGATATAATCCTTGTGTCACTTCTCTCGATCATTTTTTAATCATTCCTACTTGTGGAGTGTTCATCGGAGGCGAGGGTATCATCTGGAGTGCCCCAGGGAAATGTTGTAGGTCCGTTGTTGTTTTCTATCTACATAAATGATCTTTTGGTTAGGGGGATAGCAATGTGCGGCTGTTTGCTGATGATGCTGTGGTGAACGGGAAGGTGTCGTCGTTGAGTGACTGTAGGAGGATACAAGATGACTTGGACAGGATTTGTAATTGGTGTAAAGAATGGCAGCTAACTCTAAATATAGATAAATGTAAATTAATGCAGATGAATAGGAAAAAGAATCCTGTAATGTTTGAATACTTCATTAGTAGTGTAGCGTTTGACACAGTCACGTCGATTAAATATTTGGGCGTAACATTGCAGAGCGGTATGAGGTGGGACAAGCATGTAATGGCAGTTGTGGGGAAGGCGGATAGTCGCCTTCGGTTCATTGGCAGAATTTTGGGAAGATGTGGTTCATCTGTAAAAGAGACCGCTTATAAAACACTAATACGACCTATTCTTGAGTACTGCTCGAGCGTTTGGGATCCCTATTAGGTCGGATTGAGGGAGAACATAGAAGCAATTCACAGGCGGGCTGCTAGATTTGTTACTGGTAGGTTGGATCATCACGCGAGTGTTACGGAAATGCTTCAGGAACTCGGGTGGGAGTCTCTAGAGGAAAGGAGGTGTTATTTTCGTGAATCGCTACTGAGGAAATTTAGAGAACCAGCATTTGAGACTGACTGCAGTACAATTTTACTGCCGCCAACTTACATTTCGCGGAAAGACCACAAAGATAAGATAAGAGAGATTAGGGCTCGTACAGAGGCATATAGGCAGTCACTTTTCCCTCGTTCTGTTTGGGAGTGGAACAGGGAGAGAAGATGCTAGTTGTGGTACGAGGTACCCTCCGCCACACACCTTATGATAGATTGCGGAGTATGTATGTAGATGTAGATGTAGATGAATATTCCAAGTACCTTTAATTCTACTTAATTTACTTCTTCTTTCAGTAAATCAAAGACAGTACAGAATGACACCATAGGAGGTGATAAGTTATTAGCTGACAACTTCATCTGTCGCAACAGTCGTTTATTGGTAAAAGTCCCTATAGTTTAACCCGAAACAATGTACTGAGTTAGTGCATTAACGTTCTCAAAAAAGACATATTATTTATTCTTTTCATTTATCACAACTGAGTGTCGCATATGGAGGTTTGGGTTCCGTGAAACGCATGTTACGCGACTCTCGCGTATTTTACACACATTGGTTCACTTTTTAGAGTTCCGTAGCTCAATCTGTAAAACAGAACCCTTATAGGATAGCACTGAAGTCAGTCGGTCTATCTGCCTGTCCGTCCAACTGTTAAAAACACTTTTCCTCAGGAATTGCTGAACGTATCGAGGTGAAATTTATATCACATGCTGAATACTACGGTCCCTTGGTGGTGTAAGAAATTGAAGTTTGTAAGTCAATACAGTCAAAAGATTCGGCCACCTATTTTGATACTCCAAAACTCGCTTATCGAAACCTATAGGGTATTTTCTGTTGACCTATAATCGTGAAAGAAGCAAGATTCCATTGTACAAGTAAAGGAAAATATCCGAAATTTGTTAATTTGTAGTTATGTCACACGAAAACAAATATTTCTTTTGTCATTTGCTATTCGAGGTCAAACTTGAAATTAAAACGGTCAGTAGTTCTGCATTCTGACTGACTAGGTCGCAATGGAAAAAGCCAAACATCAGGTAAGGAATGACTTTATTGCTCATATCACGCGTTTCGGAACGTATCCATCATCAGATTCCCAGGAGCAGACTAGTTTGCGAATCTTTGTTTGCTGCACGTACATCTGATGGTGATGGTCATCGGTCCCCAGGCTTACACAATACTTATCTGACTTAGCTATCTTACGCTAAGGACAACACGCACACCCGTGTCCGAGGAAGGACTCGAACCTTCGACGGACGGAACCGCGCGAACCGTGGCAAGGCGCCCTTAGACCACGCGGCTACCCCGCTAGGTGTAGATATCCTCTCTGAAGCTGTATGCGAAACAAATATTCACAGATTAATCTGCGAATGTTCGTTTCCCATACATCTTGAAACACCATATCTACGCGCAGCAGTCGCTCCCGGAAATCCGATGATGGATAAATTCCGAAACGCTTCATGTGCATTTTGGCGTTCGACTTTTACCACTGTGACCCATTTCGCCTCAATGCCTATTGATAAATAAAATAATGGTCGTTTTCTCCTGTATGACTATGTCACCTATATTATTGAAATTATGACATTCTTGAAAGTCTTGTGATCCCTGGGAACAATATCTCACCAGTACCTATGTCGATAACAGGCAAAAATGGTCGAGATGCTCGATTCCCGGATTGAATGAACCGTCTATATACATAATTAAGTTTGTACAGAACCCTCTGTGGGCCATTCCTATTTGAACTTGGCCAATTTTTTTAAAGTGCCGCCACAAATGAGGTGTCTAAAACGTTAGTAGGTAGCACAAATAAAGAATAAATACAGAGACGGTTGCCTATATCGTACTGGCTCCTAAAATGTACCGCGACTACAAAATTCGTTTCTTGTGTTATCCGAAGTTTAGTGAGCTCAGTTTCAACTATGTGCTTCTTGGAGCCAAACTGTCTGCTGTGAGTTCTGTGTTGAGAAACATGCCGGAGATACCGTTGATTTTGTTGTAATTTTCATCTAACGTTTTGGGTGCATGGCGAAGAGAATTATTGTTATGAACTAAGTTGCAATTTAATGTTGTTTTATGGGCGAATATACATGAAATAACTTTAACTATCAGACAGTCATAAATCTGTATTCTTTCTTGTTCTTTTGTACGAAAATCACAAAGATAAAATGACGACGTTTGCTCATAATGTACCGTTGTAAATTTCCGGTACTGCACCGGAACAACTCAAGAAATTTGCTCGATCGTGGGCTTTAAAAGGCTTTTAGCGTTATTAGGGCAACTTAATGTTTAGAAACGATGTGACGGAATTTCTAATGTGTTCTTTTGCCTAAATTATTGATTAAATAATTATTTTATATTAGAGAGAGGCCTCAGAAAGGCGCTACGGAAAGCGGAGCACAGGTGAATATCATTCAGCTGAAACAGTACACCTAAATGGAGATCATTGATGGAACATGTGCACGCATATACCATGTACCTAAGCTGACAACTTAGAGGCAAGCTGAAAATAAAAGAATTCAAACGGAAATATAAAAACTTTCGGCAGAATAAAATGTTTTCCAACGAAGCGCATGTTCTTACACTTTAACAGAAGATGTTCGATTTAAGTGTTTCGAACCATGAGAACTTGCGTGAGACACTGCGAAACGAAACGGATTGCCCCATAATTTGAATGCAGGAAAGTCCATGGCAGGCACAAAGTGGGCTGAAGTTGTTCATCCAAGAAATGTCGCAGAGTTGGCGGAAACGGTGGCGGTTCCAACCAAGAGGTCAAGGCCAAACCAAGGAGACTGTGAGATGACGAGCAACCCATGCAAAGAAAATAAAATCGAAGGAAAGGAAAATAAACCTACAGTTCCATCTCCATCTGTGAAAATTGAGTGTTTCAGAACTGTTACAAAAATAGGTTAGAGGTATAGAAAGTTGTGCGAGGAAGGTCCATTGGGACTAATTATCAGTTGCATGAACTGTGGATTCATGCAAAGTGTGCAAGTATGGAAAAATAAGTCAAAAAATTATACTGAAATGCCTGTGGATAGTGATATAAGATCTAAAACAAGGAACATTTCGTTAAACTTTGACTATTATTTTTTACATAATGATTGTCCCCTTACTTTGAGCTCATATTCTCGTCACATTATATTACGAACATCGATATGTTATACCTCGCCGGAATCATGGAAAGCTTTACTTTTATTTAGTGTATGAATATTACATCTTAGTTGAAATGGAGGCGATAAACGCGGTAATACTTACGAGAAACTGTGCTTGTTCTAGCTTTTTCCGGCGAGTGTCTACCTCAAGAACGCATAAAAATCAGACCGTAATTAGGAGAAAAATTTCCTTTGACGGGTAAAAAGTACAACCTTGTTCTATTTACAGCTAGATTTTCGTTATTTTCTGATTACTCGTTTCATCTCTATAATGTCAAAAGCAAAACGCGACGATTGAGCGTATCATTGTAGCTGGTGTGACGGAGAAGGCACTGGTGTTAAGCTTTAACTTTTGTTGGTTACTTCATATGTCTTTACTAATGAATACTTCTCGTGTTTGTTAGTTAAGAGTTTCTGAAGCAGTTGTGTTGGTAGCTGCAATATATGCGAGGCTGTGGTGGGGCGTAGTTCTCACGCCAGCGTGCCGCCACTGATATAATGCGCCACAAGCGCCTGTTCACCAGCGAAGAACGGCAGCTTCGTAGTCGCATTCCAGTAAAGCACTGCTGCGTTCCGTTTTTGTTGTGCTTAGAGAGAAACAGTGTGGGAAATTGCAAATAATGCTCGATATGCAAGCAACGAACAATAAATGAACATTTGTACAGCACATTTCAACAGTAAATGGAAAAGTCAACTAGCTCGAAAAAATTTTACAGTAAAGAATGATGACTGAAATAAAACCTATCCTAATCGATTTCGCCGATGGCTGAGGTCTCGCTATTTGGATCAGAAACGGTTCTATTGCTATGTCAATACAGTGGGCTCTTTGAACATAACTGTTTTCAAGCTTGTGTACGGGACTCACTGAATTCCTCCAGACACTTTGAAGAAACACATTCCAGAGCAGAGTGACACAACTGTAAAGCATTATTTATTTTAAAATTCTTGTTCTGCTTTGCTACCTTGTTCTTGACAAATGCTCAAATAAGTTCAATGGCGTTGAATTCGCAGTGCGCAACGGGCAATCACAGAAGTTTAATTTCCTTGTCCACTGATCGCATTATACTTTCCGAAAGGTATTTCTGCGACCTAAAGTGCGGCCACTCGTGCTCCAGTAGACCACCTTTAGTAATTCCTCATATGATGTGCCATTAGATGGAAGCTCTACATTACTGCTTTTGATTCATTCAATAATGGAATCCTTTCTCCATGTCTTTAATGGATATCGTCATAGTGGATTTATCATCGTGTGACTGGAACCTGATCTCAAACAATCGCAGACCTGTTTGGCGATTTTTCGAGAACGCTCCTAAACAACTTTTTGTAATATCTGGCGTTCCTTTCAGAACGATAACCTGCAACTCCTTATTGTCCAATAAAACATAAGCCAGCATTTTGTATGAAACCGTCTTCGTTCCCAGTGTGGCATATTATAATCTTTTTTCCAGAACCGGTCTTTGTTTGATTCCTCCTTTCCAGCCATTCCGCTCTTGAACACTTCCTCTGCGATAATCGTACACATTTTCTGATGTATAAGACATTTTTCGTTCCTGCCAACCAAAGTTTCCGGAATGATCTGCACCACCCCAACTCTCATCATTGTAATAAATAGTACATCGAGTGGTGTGCAAGTGTCTTATTTCCCGCAAGAACTTGTCTCTTTTTTCTGCTACTTGGTTCTTTTCCATCACTACAGGTTTTTTGTTGAACTTTTGTAACTGAAGCCCAATTTTCGAATAGCACGACGAAACGTTTTTTCACTTACACAAGGAAAATTTTCCACTTAGATCTTCAACTTTCCGAACATGGATGCATCTGCTGGAAACTGCTTTTCCATACAGAAGTCGTGGATTGTTTCTCCTGTGTAAACTCGTCCAATACAAACGTCTGTCACCTGCCACAACTCTTTTATGGTGATACAAGACATGAAGTTTCTTCATATTCTCTTCAATTCGCTTAACCGTAAGTTCACTAATATCGAGACATTCAGAAGTTGTCTATTAGTGGCTGTGATTCGGAACTGTTCGCGCCCTATTCTTCTCCAGCCTCAACATAAGCATACGCGCTGATCACCATATATTTTTCACAACTCCGTAAATGATGCATGCTTTCACACAAGCACAAGCCAACCAATTATGTTACAGGCACTGTCTCACACGAATACAAAACAACGAATGGAACCACAATTGTTTCCTATCTGACGGGAAGCCGCGATGTAAGTACTGCAGCAATGAGCAATGAAGTCGAAGTACTGTTCAGAGGTGCGGCAACAAAGGACACGCGAGCACGCGGCGCATCGAAACGCAAAGCAGGTAAAGATGTGGTATTAGCGCTTTATGTAGATAAAAACATAAGAAGTGAAAGGCAACAACAGAACCTGCATTTACACTTTTCGTCTTTTTAATATTATGTATCACCATTAGGACAATTACAGAAATCTACACCCACCATGATTAGGACAAAACGGCTAATTGGAAAGCAACGACAATTCGTCTGGAAGTTGCGTATGGCTATAGCTTTAAACTGTGCAAAGGACATTTTTCTCCTAATTGTGGTCCGACTTCTATGACAGCGTCAAGCGATGTGACAGAATATGAGCTCAAAGTCAGGGGTCAAGTATTATGAAATGGATAATAGTATATATCTTTAAGCTCTGGGATATAGTTTGTAAGAGTGAGCACAATTTATTTACGCGCGGGTTCAAGTTAGGGAACTAGATTCTTAATTTTTACCACTTACAGATGTTTAGAAAATTAAGTGTAGTCTGTTTATTTTTCTCAGAAATCCGGCTCTTGAAATCAGATACCAAGAAAAATATACTGCAGTTGAGGACGGCTTTGTTGAAATAATTACGTGACTGACTGTTAAGAGTATAACTGAAATCCCAAATCTGGTATCTTCCCGAAACTCTGGATGATACGGCTTACGGCTTTATTGCTGCAACGTTAATGTATAACATTATGTATATAACGAGGGCGTGTGATCGTGAAACATAATCAGTATTCCAATAACTGTTAGACAAAGGAAAACGCTTAAATTTATCTTTTGGTTTCTTCGAAACAAACAATGAAACGTTAAAGTATAATCTTTCTTTCTCATTTTTTTCGAGATAAGAGCCAGAAGTGACTGCACGTTCGTAGAAACTACCAGAAGGCTAAATCTCTCTGACTGTTACTGTCAAATATAGACGTGGTAGCGTGTGTTCAGAAAGGGAGTTAATAATTCCGTCTGACTGGGTGTCTACGGTTGCACGGACCTCGTGAGACGTTATTTTAGGGAGTCACGCGAGTCTACAGTTACGACGATCAGAAATCGATTCGCCTTGTTAAGCTGCTACCCTACTGCGGCACCAAGCAAACATCCGTCTTGCTGTCACTCTCCGGAAAGCCATTATTGTTAGTGTTTTATGGCTCTCTTTGTACAGCAGTCGGCATATTTCTACTGGGAGATACAGGACAATTCCGAATTGCCACAGCACAAGCGACAATATTCCTTGTGAAGTGAATACAAAGCATACTGCTCTGACCAACTGAATTTCACCTGCATTGTATCCTAATATGTGATTTTTAACTCATGATCCTTCGCAGACTCGTAGTACAAGTTTAAGACAAGGTTAAAGCTTGGTTGTAGGCTTGTAAAGCCTAGACATCTAAACGTTCTATTTTTGAACTAAACTAACGAGTAGAAATACTTGTACCATCTGTAGGAAATCTTATCTCTACCGAATATATTGTGTATTGCTACACCAAGAAACCAATTTAAAGAAGAGGACGTACCAAAAGTATTTAATTCTGAAAGCTCAAACGTAGTTATACAGGTCATTTAACACTACATATATGTAGAACATAAACCAGCGTACAAAACTTTATGACGAAAGTAACTATAGTATGATGTGTCATTACCAAGTAACATACAGGTAGTTCTATAAAACTAGGACTGTACATAGAAAGAACTGCTACAGTATAGTACACAAGGTGACTGAAAGAAATACACAATGAGACGAACAGAAATGACACTTTTATTGAAAGACAATAACTTCACTGAAGTCACCGAGATTCATCATGGTCTCCTGTATAGCACAAAAGTCGGGACGACGTTCTTAGTAGTGTGTGTGATCACCACAAACGGCAGTGTATGCTCTGGAACATGCTCCGACGCTGGCCACAAGGTTGGCAAACAGTGTGTGCCGGACCTAGACTCGAACTCGGGACCTTTGCCTTTCGCGGGCAAGTGCTCTACCAGCTGAGCTACCCAAGCACGACTCACCACCCGCCCCCACAACTTTGCCTCCGCCGTTACCTCGTCTCCTATCTTCCAAACTTCACAGAAGTTCTCCTGCGAAACTTGTAGAACTAGCATTACTGGAAGAAAGGATGTTGCGGAGACATGGCTTAGACACAGCCTGGGGGATGTTTCCAGAGTGAAATTTTTACTCTGTAGTGGAGAGTGCGCTGATTTGAAACTTGCTGGCGGATTAAAACTGAGTGCTAGACCGAGACTCGAACTAGGGACCTTTGCCTTTCGCGGGCAAGTTGGTAGATCACAAAATTTGTTTGGTAAAGAGATCGAGTGCTGTGGCGTTCCGTCCATTCGCCAGCGTGTATGACAACTGCTGGATGGTCGTCGATGCATGTGGACTTGCAGCAATACATCTCCCTAACACGTTCCATAGGGACTTCGATGGAATTTAAGTCGGGGGAACGGGCAGGCCACTCCATTGGTCGAATATCTTCTCATTGCGAGACTCTTCCATCTCCACTGTTTGATGCGGTCGCGCATTGTCGTCTATAAAAATGAAGCAAGGGCCGAATGCACCGCTAAAAAACCCGCACATGAGGAAGGATTACAGCGCACAATAAAGCTGACAGCTGAGTAAACCGTGGTTAAGGCACACTCATGCAGTATTATGACTTCTCACATCATAACAACTAAACAACCAGAACGATAATGTTGACTATGTTCCAATGTGTTATTACATGTTCCCACCTTTCGCCATATGAGGGTATCTCCAGAATTGCCGAATTTGATCGGTTTGGTGACCCAGGTTTATGGTGTGGGGACCTCCAGATCTCTAAACACGCTACGTTCACCAGTCAGCGTTATTGTGACACTGCAGTCTTTCCCCCTGTGCGTCTTTTCAGGGGTGCATTCGGCCCCGACTTCATTTTTATGGACGATAATGCGCGACCGCATCGCACAACGCAAGTGGAGGAGAGGATATTCGGCGATTGGACTGGCTTTCCCGTTCCCCCAACCTAAGTTCCATTGAGCCATTGCAAGATGTATTGGAGAGACGTATTTCAGAACGTCCACATGTCCAACTTGTGGTAGCGGGAGACCACATTGCAGAGTATGCGTTGCCGTCGGTGGTAACCACACACCCTATTAAGAACCATGTCCCGACTTTTCCCATGTCCAGGAGACCATTACGAATCGCAGTGAATTCCGTGTAATTATTTTCTTTGAGTAAAAATGTCATTTCTGTTCGTTTCATGGCGTATTGTTTTTAGTTTATCTCTGTACTATAGTGTAGCAGATGTTGCTATCTATGCTCCAAGTTTCATCAACCCATGTGACTTCGTAGTGACATATCTTTTGAACGTTGTTGTTATTCGTTACTACGTATGGAGTGACCTTGGTAGTCCATCGTTAGAGCAGCAGACTTCAGCCCTGGAGGTCGCGTGTTGAATCTCGAATGGGGGTGGGAATTTTTTCTCGTACCACTACCTCCATGGCGATCCCAGGTCCACTCAGCCTGTTCTGGTGATCATTCCTGGGGATAAAAAGCTGCCGGGGTGATGTGCCCTACACCCTCTCCCTCGAAGTGCTGTGGCGAAGAAAGGCTGCGCTATACCACAATGAGTTACCCGCGACCGACTTCGCCGAACACTGTAGTTACTGTCTTGAAACTATCGAAAAGTTAAGGTTTTATATATTACATCAGAATACTTATGCATCTCGAACTGCGACAGGTGTGGAGGCTTTTCTGCAGCTTCAAAATGTAGCTGTAGCAAGCATTCTGTTTCGAAAGAAGCCAAAATAACAGAAGAGCCCCACAAAATACTTAAGAACACACAGAAAAGTAAGATTAGCTTATTGCATCAAAATATTATAAGACCGAGTAATAAAGTAGAAGAGCTTTTCGCTGTTTGGAAAATTGAGAGAACTTTGAAAAGATAGATGTCCTGTGTCTGAGGACCATTTAACTGTACGGTTAGATAAGTTACGTATAAAGAATTACACTCTAGCAGCTTACTCATGCAGAACTAATATGGGGAAAGGAGGAGTTGTTACATATATTAGGGCAAGTTCAAAAATGTTGAGGCATGTATGTTTTGTAGTGAACAGCACATTCTGAAATGTTTATGAGGAATTTGGATTCCTTACTATGGTATCTTTCAGTCTTCAGCGAGCAGTTAGTAGTCTTTGGTGACTTTAGTATAGCTTTTCTAGAGGATTCTGATAGGAAAAAGGATCTTTAAACCTTGTTTTGCTACTGCAGTTTGATCTCAGTGATTAACTTTCCGACATGAGTGAATAAAGACAGTAGGATCCTAATTCGTAATGTTTTATTTGGTGAAGCTCGAAGCAAGTAGAGGTTCTGCGGTAGTTGTACGCTACAAAAGCTAATCAAAATTACTAATAATGGTCATTAAAAATCAAGCAAAATGCACATTATGCCAGAAATCAGTACTTCCAACAACAGACTTGAGGCTGTATGGAATGTAGTGAAACGAAAGACAGGACAACCAGCCACAGGACAGGATAACATCACTACCGAACTGAATGGAATGGCTCTAAATGATGAGCTACAGGTAACAAATATCAATAATAAGCATTTCTTAAATGTAGTGGAAAATTTAGGGACAAACAGTTCAAGAATATTCAATTAAGAATCAAAACTCATCTGTGTTTGATGGTGTTTCCAATAGAGTACTGAAGATTTGTTCCCATACAGTAAGCCTGTTCTTACCTGAAGAAAGTAATGCGTCACTAGCTAAATACCTTTTTCCAGAGACACTGAAATGTGCCGTTGTCAAACTCCTATTCACGAAAGGTGATAGAGAGATGTCAATAATTACCGACCCGTTTCACAGTTATCATTTGACAATATTTTTGAGAAGAGTACGTACTCTAGAATAGTATATCACCTGAGAAACAATAATATCCTCAGCAAATCAGAGTTTGCATTTCAGAAGGGTTTCTCTACTTAGGGCATCTTTGCATGTTCATTCACCAAAGTTTATAAGCATTAAATAATGAAATAGCACAAGTTGGTATTTTCTGCGTCGTATCTAAGGCATTTGACTGTGTGAATCACAGTTTTCTCTTAGATAAATTGAAGTTTTATGGGGCTCATAGTGTAACCAACCAATGGATAATGTCATACCTAACAAAACGAATGCAGAATGTTGTACTTAATAATGCAAATAATACAGTCCGGTAATGTTATTCTGACTGTGGAAAAATCATGTACCGGTTTCCCCAAGACTCAATCATATGTTCGCTATTGTTCCTCACATGTGTAAATATATACAGCAAGTAGAATTGGTTCATTTTGCAGATGACACTAGTATTGCAATCGATTCAAGCGTACATACAGAAATAGAAGAAATGGTAAACAATTTTCTTGAAATTATCGTTGGTTTTCTGCGAATGGTCTCACTCTCAGTTCTAAAACGACACGAGATTCAATTACGCACATCTAGGAGCTCATATTGACGAGAGTATAAACTGGAAAAGTACATTTTGGAACTCCTAAAACTCCTTAGTTCAGCTACATTTTCGCTTAGAGTCACTGTAAATCTCGAGGAGAGAGAAATCAGTAAGGATATAGAATAATGTTCTGGGGCAACTTATCTTTAAGAAAGTCTTCGTAGCACAAAAACATGCTGTAAGAATAATATAATGTTGTACACATCTATTTAAGGAGTTGGGCATTCTGATTACTGCTTCACAATATATTTATTCCCTCATGAATTTTGTTGTGGATCATCCACTGCGACGCAAAAATAACAACTATGTACATAATTACAATACCAGAAGGAAAAATGACATTCATTACTCCACATTACGTTTGTCATTAGCACTAAAAGGAGCGCATAATGCTGCAAACAATAATTTTTGGTTACACACCAAGTGATATAAAATTTCTGATAGACAGCATTGTAAAATTTGAAAAAAGAAGAAAAAGTTTCTAGTTAATAACTCATTCGAAGCCGCAGACGAATTTCTGATATTGTAGTGTCTATAAGGTGGCGGGTAGGAATTACTAACAGACATCGGTATGTTTATTCCAAAAAAAATTGTAGATGTTTCGCATGTAGCCATAGTTACAAATTATGTAGCTGCACCCATGCCCAAGCATATGAAAATTGAGGAAGCTGTTCGTTTAGTTTTACTGTTGTGCTGAGTATGTCCAAATAGGCAGTTGGCTACATAGCAAATACTCTATTAAATAATGTGCTGATATAACGTTATGTATTCGACGAACATAGCCTTATGCATGTGTTGACAACGATGCAACGACCGTTCGCGTGTGCGGTGGGTTTCGGCGAGAGTTACGGTGGGAGCGTGACTTCGAAACGAGGTACAAGTTTCAAAGACTTAGGCGGAGGGCCTCGGCTCCGTCACTTATCGCGTGTGACGCAGGAAGTCTGCCCACCAGGCGCCGCTGCTGACGGCAGACGTTAAGGCGACAGGCTTTGCACGAAACGACCAACTTCACGACGTTCCACGGCAGCTCACCGAAAAGAACTTCACGGCGCCACGTTTAGGTATCTAGTTCCACGTATGCGGAAGGGAAACAATGTTTGGAAGTTGAGAACCTCTGCAATATAAAATAATTTTTCGCAAAATCTCATCATCGTCGTTCACAGTTTTCCACTTAATACGGAACGGCATCAGTTCATTTCAGCACTGCCTTGTTTGTTACTCTTACACATCTTCACAATCTTCCGTCAGCGCCGCATTTCGACATTATTTTGGAAGCATCAGGTATTCTTTTTTTCTGATGTCTTCAACATCTAGATTTATTTGTTGTAGGTATTTCTCAATGACGGCTGTATCTACTGTGCTTCTGTTGTCGAATGTAGCACCCCCGATAACAGAAAGCGGCGACTGATGTTAACTTTTCCACCTTCGAGATACACACTGAGTTTTAGTTTTTGCCGGCCGAAGTGGCCGTGCGGTTAAAGGCGCTGCAGTCTGGAACCGCAAGACCGCTACGGTCGCAGGTTCGAATCCTGCCTCGGGCATGGATGTTTGTGATGTCCTTAGGTTAGTTAGGTTTAACTAGTTCTAAGTTCTAGGGGTCTAATGGCCTCAGCAGTTGAGTCCCATAGTGCTCAGAGCCATTTTTTTTTAGTTTTCCGTTACGTACTCTCGTTATTGCTTCTACTTCTATTAAGCCTCACATCATCGCTTTTCTTTATTAGGTAAAGGGACTGTACAGTCGTTTCTAGTAAATGTAAAAGTAGGCTTCGGCGGCCGTTGTCACAGTCAATAAAATTCTTCTGGGTTTGAGGCCGCAGTGTCATCTGTAAAATTCCGACGTTTCGGCGACTGTTGCAAGGCGCCTTCCTCAGGGTGTGTTGTATAGTTAGCAATATACCCTGAGGAAGGCGCCTTGCAACAGTCGCCGAAATGTCAGAATTTTACAGATGACACTGCGGCCTCAAACCCAGAAGAATTTTATTGACGGTCGTTTCTAGTCTTTACCCAGCAGAGCGACTCCGTATAATCCTTGGTTTCCTAAATGATTATTGCAGGAGCGAGTTCAAGAACTTATCATTCACTGATAACTGATAGAAATTAAAATCAAAACGTTTTAAAGACGATATTACTTGGCCTTCCAGCTCTCCGATTCTTTCAGCCAATTATACAAGCTGTCAAGTTGAGCCTTTCGTATGATAACTAGATGGACAGGAGCCTTGTAGAATATGCATGGCTGCAGTCGCACGCCATAAACACTTGCCCCTCCATAGGCTGCCTGTAACAACAGCAGACACGTGTGCATACACTACATCTTTACACTGTCACAAGTGAATACGTTACTGATCACAGTTTTGCAGCTTACTTACGAAATTTGCATTCGTAGGAACATAATACAACTGCTTAACTGGACTACGATAATTATTTTCTAGCTGGAGAATAGTTTCTCCCAACAGCTGACTCCAAAATTTAGATGTACATGTGAGCCCCCAAACACAAACACGTCCCTACCGGATGCATTCGCTCACTTTACACTGTGCGATGATTTGATATTCTGTGACCACTTGGTGATAGACGACCAAAAGAGAAGAATCTTAGCTTCATCTCCCACGAGAAAACTGCGACCTGAAACGACAGAAACGGTTTAATGATAGGCGTTACTACATTGCTTCACAGGTATCATAAATTTTCAAAATTTTCATATTATGATTGCTCATATTTGTTTGTATAACGAGAGATAATATTGAAATAGTATAACGTCATTTTATGTAATCAACAATTGAATTTTGTCTTCGTACATCCATAGTTGAAATGGAGGACAGTGGGACGTCAGCTGGTATAAATTTATATTAAAAATGAAGAAATTCCTCCAGCTGTATTTAAGGTGCCGATTTTATTCTGGTACCCAGTTTCAACGTTGTAACAACGTCATCTTCAGGTCCATACACTTGTTGACGTCAACTGCGTGCGGCTGATACTAGAAGTCAGTGGTGAGTTACGGACGTGCTCCGTGTGGAAGGTGGATAGCAACCATCTTCCACACGGAGCACGTCTGTATCTCACCACTGACTTCTAGTGTCAGCCGCACGCAGTTGACGTCAACAAGTGTATGGGCCTGAAGATGATGTTGCTACAACGTTGAAACTAGTTGCCAGAATAAAATCGACACCTTAAATACAGCCGGAGGAATTTCTTCATTTTTAATATAAATTGAATTTTGAGTTGCACAGTTGGCGTATGTAGACTGACAGATAAAATATCCCAACATCAAGGAGTTGCGCGAGATAAATGAAAGCAGGTAGGCATTTCTACATCTGAAAGATGACGTCTCTTCGGATTTCACTCCAATCGCATTAGACTGGCGCTAGCAGCGCCACTATGACGATGCAAATCAGGTCTGCTTTACATACGCGGTATAGCAGTCGTGAACGTTAGTTAAGTTTGAGATGGGACATAGTGAATTGGCGTTAGTCAAGAACGCCTTTTTAGACGACGAAGATGTCATTATCAGCAGCTCATTCAGTTTGGACGAGGTCGTGTAATAGGGCTACGAAAAGCTGGAATTCCGGGATATTGCAGAATACTTGGCAAGAATGTAGCGACTATACATGATCGCTGACAGCTTGGTCACAGGAAGGTACGGTCGCGAGACGACCGGGCTCTGTGCAGACACGTGGCACTGCCGAGAGTGAAGATCGTCAAGTTTGGCGTATGGCTGTGGCGCGTCCTACTGCGCCCGCAGCAGTAATTCGAGCAACTGTTTTCACTACAGTGACATAGCGAACCGTTACAAAACGGTTATTTCAAGGACAGCTCCGATCCAAACGCCCTACAGCCTGCATTCCACAGCTCCCAAACCACCGGCGTTTTCTACTGCAATGGTATCAAGCGAGAGTTCATTAGGGGGTGGAGTGTATGTTTGTCGTGTTTTCTGATGAAAACCAGTTGCCTCGGTGACAGTGATGGATGTGTGTTGGTTAAAAGGAGGCCAGATGAACGCCTGCAACCAACATATCTGTGGCCTAGACACACTTGACCTACACTTTGAGTTATGGTCTGGGATGCGATTTCATATGACAGCAGGAGCACTTTCGTCCTTATCCCATGCACTCTGACTGCAAATCTGTACGTCAGTCGGGTGATGTCACCTGTCGTGCTACCATTCATGTACAGCATTCCAGGGAGTGTTTTCCACCACGATAATGCTCGCCCGCAAACCGCTGTTGTGATCCAACATGCTCTACAGAGCGTCGACATATTGTCTTGTACTGCGCAATAACAAGATCTATCTCTAATAAAGCAAGTATGGAATATCGTTGGATAACAGCTGCAGGGTCATCCTCAACCACTTTTAACTGTTCCTGTATTGACAGACCAAGTGCAACAGGTATGGAACTGCATTTCAAAACTTACGCCCTGTACCTATACGACACAATGCATGCTTGCATTCGACATTCAGGAAGTGAAGTCTGTTATTAATTACCACCATTTCACATTTCAGTGGCTTTTCTCGCGCTTGTATAACTTGTGAAATTGCAACGTTAATCAGTTATATATTTTATTGAGACAAACATATTCCCGAAATTTCACTACTCTACATTAATTCTTTTTTTTTTTTTTTCGTCAGTATACAAGCGTCCAAATCTCTGGGTAAAACCACTTGCGAGTCATTGTTAGAAAGGTATTGTTCAGATGTTTCTTTACAGACTATATCAGGTAAGTGTTGTTTAGCGATTGAGACTATTATTTGATCGCGTTACATGGTTGTTTTTCAGCTAGGCTGGTGCCGTACTGCAATCCAGTCTTCAAGCCGCTCTACCTGTACAACTATTTTTTGAAATTTCTCTTTCCTTGATGGCTTCTAAAATTCCTACAATCCGGTGCATCCTGGGTTTTTGTTGCCTTTCAGAACGTCTCAATTAGCACGTTTTTATTTGTATTCTATTGCAATCCATACGTCTCATACGAGCATGCCATTCTACTTGTTTCCTATCCGTCTACTATACCAATGTTGTATCCGTCCTCATCATTTCCTTCATCTCTTTGTTACATACCCTGACGATTTTTCCAGTTTTCCAACACTTTGTCCAATATGTCACTTCCAATGCGTGGATTTTTCCCCATAATTTTATTTGTCAGTGGCCACATTTCTACCCCCATATGACATGTCGTTTTCCATAAACTGTCTCATGCTCCTTCTTCTTTGTATTCAAAACTCTGAAGGTACTACCATTCCATAAAACTCGATGGAGCTTTTCGTATAGCAGGTATTCAGTGAGCTTGACACTCAACACTGTTGCCTGCATCAGACCGCAGGCACGTTCTTCGGCTCAAAACACCTCGTCGCTGCTAGCTCCCAGTAGGTGGAGCGCTCACCACCACGTTTACTCGGCATCGTAACTAGTTGCCACAATCTTAGTTCAATGTCTGCTCTTAAAACAAGCTGTATCTGTGTAATAATTTTTACTGTTTTCCGTGCAGAACTTTATCCATAATTTCTGTTTTTTGACGTGAGTGTCGTAGCTTATAATGTATTCGGAAAGCAAGGAACTATAGGTCGCGAAATGGAAAAGACAGTGAAAATCAAAACTCTTTTATTTGCAACAGTTAGCTACAACTTCGCCCGCATCTCGTGGTCGTGCGGTAGCGTTCTCGCTTCCCACGCCCGGGTTCCAGGGTTCGATTCCCGGCGGGGTCAGGGATTTTCTCTGCCTCGTGATGGCTGGGTGTTGTGTGCTGTCCTTAGGTTAGTTAGGTTTAAGTAGTTCTAAGTTCTAGGGGACTGATGACCATAGATGTTAAGTCCCATAGTGCTCAGAGCCATTTTAGCTACAACTTCCAGCAACTTATCTCCATAGTCGCCGATCCGACTTAGACGTTTGTCGTAGCGTTGTACCAACTTTCCAATACCCTCCTTATAGAAGGCAGCCGCCAATGCTTTCCGCAAATTCCTTACGCTGTTCAACAGCTCCTTGTCTGTGCAAAATGTTGTCTTCATAGTCTGCGGTTCATGTGAGCAGAGATGAAACTCAGAGGGAGACAATTACGGGCTGTGTCGTGGGTAATCAAACGTTTCCAACTGAAAACGATGCAGGGGCATTTTCATTGCCCCTGCAGAATGCGGCTAAGAAATATCTTGAAGAAAACGCACGACAGTTATGTAATGTTGACTGCATATCTTCAGTCGAAATCTCTCACGAGGCCATCGTACTTGGCGGGAGACACTATTGTTCTAAGTATCTCGAAATGCTCCCTGTGTGCTCAGAACTAAAAAGAACGACGTAACGCGATCGACGGGCATACTAGAGACACTGCCCAACACACCTGTGCAGAACTTCATCGGATTTTCACTGTGGTTTCCATTTCGTGACCGATCGTTCCTTACTTTCCGAATAACCCTCGTATGCTCACATTTCTAACGTAATGTAATTATGTACGTACCAGTTTTAGTCCATGAATTCAATTTCATATTGTTATGTATTCGGTATTTTAGATGTTTCTTTTATAATATGTTTAAAATATTATATGGTTCAAATGGCTCTGGGCACTATGGGACTCAACTTCTAAGGTTATCAGTCCCCTAGAACTTAGAACTACATAAACCTAACTAACCTAAGGACATCACACACATCCATGCCGAGGCAGGATTCTAACCTGCGACCGTAGCGGTCTCGCGGTTCCAGACTGTAGCGCCTAGAACCGCACGGGCACTCCGGCCGGCTAAAATATTATAGATGACTTTATTTTCTTCTCAAGGAGCTACCCTTTGTCGAACTGAAAACTGGTCAAGGCTTTTTACACCCTAAACTTTATGCAAACATTTAACTGTATACATCACTTACTGAAAGTTTGTATACGGTTGCTGCCGTCGGCCATGCTTAAAATTGTAATATCATGTAGCTTGCAGGGCTCACGAATGACAGAAAATTCCTTGTTTCAAAATGGCTCTGAGCACTATGGGACTCAACTGCTGAGGTCATTAGTCCCCTAGAACTTAGAACTAGTTAAACCTAACTAACCTAAGGACATCACAAACATCCATGCCCGAGGCAGGATTCGAACCTGCGACCGTAGCGGTCTTGCGGTTCCAGACTGCAGCGCCTTTAACCGTACGGCCACACCGGCCGGCAAAATTCCTTGTTTCAACTGTGGGTCTTTTCCGTCATGATTGAGGTCAACTTCCATCACTCTAGCATTCAGTGCGTACGATTATGCATCAAATTTAATTTGTTTATATCAGCAAGAATTAATGAAATCATTATTCCTGCCATTGCTGTAGAAATTGATCAGTTAACCAATTAGACAGTGTGCCGATCCATAACACATCTTACTAATTGTTACATGCAAGCTGCTCCTCCTTTTTAACTGAAAATGCTTGCAGTAATTTGGGTGTCTGAAATCCATGGGCGTCGGACAACCTGACGGCATATGAGGACGAACTTACATCCACGGTACACGTGCCAGATCATGAAAGTCCCTGACAGTGAGTCTCCGGGCATGTATCCTATCTCTCTCTCCTAAAACTCTGACCAGAATCATGGCCAAAATACAAGCATTAAAATGGTGTGTTAAGTGATCTTAACATTGATTTAAAAAACACTCGATTTCTCGTGTTTTTGTCGCATGTAATATGCCCCTAGGTATTAATCACTCGTTCTACAGCCACAGTCAGTCTGTTCGGTACTTTACGGTCGCCGTTAAATTAAATGTGATTTCTGGAGTAATGTAATACAGTCAGTTCTGGAAATTATGAAATTTTCCCGGGCAGTTAAACCCTACTCACTCTCGAATGGCTCAGTCGCCCACCCGGAAGTCTAGAGGCGCCAAAACCACCAATGTCGGTGTAATGGGGCTTTCCCGTCAGCGACGATACCTCAGTAGACCAAAGACGCGTAAGGGTAGAGTCGAGCCTCTAGGAACAGGACTGGTATCTGGTCCCTTGTATTGTATAGTATTATAAGTTAACCGGAGGCGTCGAAACGACGGTGAGGCTCCGTCCCCGCCGCAGCCGCAGTGGTCCACAACCCCACGACGACTACCGCAGTCCACTTCACCCCTCCGCCGCCCCACACCGAACCACTCTTAAGGTTTACTGTGCGGTTCGGCCGCCGGTAGACCCCCACAGGGAACGTCTCACACCCCAATGTTTGCATGGTAGAGTAATGGTGGTGTACGCGTACGTGGAGAATGTGTTTGCGCAGCAATCGCCGACATAGTGTATTTGAGGCGTAATAAGGGGAACCAGCCCGCATTCACCGAGGCAGATGGAAAACCGTCTAAAAACCATCCACAGACTGGCCGGCTCACCGGACCTCGACACAAGTCCGCCGGGCGGATTCGTGCCGGGGACCAGGCGCTCCTTTCCAGTCCGGAAAGCCGTGCGTTAGACCGCACGGCTAACCGGGCGGACATCTGTTCCCTTACTACAGGGCTTATCAACTCGCAGATTTTGAGTGTGAGCACACACGCCTGCTGACGCTCTTTAACTCGCGAGCGGAGCAGCTACGGCTAGTCGAAAATGGGGGGAATGCGCGCGTAACGTTTAGTCGCGACAACACGGAAGAAGCGCCAACAGAAGCGCAAACAGCGAATATTGGAAATATTCGTCCTGAACTACAACTACAAATTATTGACGTACGGTGTGACAGAGAATACAATGATAAATGTCAGTACAAGAGAAACATTTTGGAAATCTACAGCCGTGTCCCTCAGGACGTGATTTCTCGCTTCTGCAAACAAGCGGCTACAATAATAATGTTTCGTTCTACGTGTGCTTGTGAACAATTGTTCAATGAAAAGTAATAAGACACACCTGAGAAACTCGCTGTCTCGTTGCGATTTAAACTGCTCGCTGCATCTACAGTGCACGAGAACAATTACTCCGAACAAAGAAGCAGTTGTTAAAGGGAAAGAGTGCAAGAGAACTGAAAACCTCATACTTAAAGGACTTCATTTTTGAAAAACAACTAAGAAAGTAAATTAAGAAAATCGTATAAGTATACGTTAATAAGATAATGTGGTATGTGTGCAGTTTATGTATTTGTTCATTTGTAACAATAGTATTTCATACAATGATTTCTATGCTGCTGTTGTGTGCTCCACTCGAGTCTCCATTCGTCACCCACTCTCCGCCGTGTGCAGACAGTAGGGGAACCATGCTCCGTGGCCGTACCTTGCAGCTCACAGCTTGCTCCGCGAGTCCGTTTATTGAGAACCCCTGCCTTACGACTATCGACGACTACTTTTAAAACATCTGCACTCCTCCACGTAGTTAATGAGGTTAGGACGGAAGGTCTTGCACAAGTTCTTGTTCTGGCCAGTGCCCAGTCTAGTTCTGTGGCAGACGTTCAAACTTTGGTAACAGTGGACGCCGTTTCGAAAAGAATGCGAGCTCTTGCGTCGTTCGAGCGCAGAACAGGGCTACTAGGGTGTCGGTACATCGCTAGCTTCCTTGTCTCAGCAGTACATGGAAGGAGCCGCTTTGTGCGCTAAACGCTTTCCACCAGCCTGTCGCGTTGGAAAACTTTGGAGCTCTTCGTATAGCGTGTATTCAATGAGCTGGACACTCAACACTGTTGCCTGCAGCAGACCGTAGGCACGTTCTTCGGCTCAAAACACCACCTCGCCGCCCGCTCACTCAGCTTTAATCGTGCCATTTACTCGACCTAGGAAAGATTCCTTCTCAAATGCGAGACCTCGCCACTTCGCCAGAAGATGGAAGGAGAGTATGATTCTTGAAAAAAGTAGCGAACACACTGGGAATCGTCGTAGGCAGAAGCCCGAGCAGGTTTTATTGCAACTAGCCAGTGCTCGTCGTCTATCTGTAAGAGCTGTATTTCGAATGAGCTGCGTACTGAGGACCCAGCGGCGGGACAGAAGCGCGAGTCACGCTCTGGAGCGAGTTGATCGCTCACCGGCTCACATTGGATGCAATCCCGGAAAAATGGCCGTAATTTTTGGAGATAAGAAGTTTCGTTTAATAGGTTGGCTAGCGTAGAGTTGGGACAATTGAACCTCGGTCTTAGATGCGTACAGCTGTTTCTTCCGAAGGTTGAATTTTGTGCGGATGAAATATTTTTGTTCAGAGAAATCAGGCCGAATTTTTTTTAAATGGACACTTTTCCAGAAAGCATGTATTTAATTGCGGTCACTTATTTCATTATTTAAATCGTTAATTATCAAGTGGTTTTTGTTAATTACTTTCATACCGAAACTCGAGCTAAAAATGAGATACATTTTACATACCACAGAAGTCCGCCTTTATTTTCATTCCCTTCTTAAGTATGTACTATTATCTTCGAAAATCAGCCTCAAAATCCAGCTACTACCCGCAACTCCTGCTTTGAGCCATTTTTTTAAGCGACAAGTTCAAAATGCCGTTGTTTATACCGAGAAAATATTATTGAAATTTTTACTAAAAGACAAGTAAAACACACATACACATATAATCATACGACTGATATTTCTACACAGTTGCTAAAAAGCTATTATACAATAAAAATATAATTACTAAATACAAAGATATATTTTCAATATATTAAAAATATAAAAAGTACTCTTTATAAAATAATTGCATTATTTCATAACCATAAGCTTTTTCTTGACAAACTTGATTTTGTTAAATTACATTTTATTACTATATATTTCTTCTTTGCGGAAACCATCTCTGAGGGAAGAGAAGACTTTGTCGTCCGAAGCTGTTGCCCTCTTGGTTCCTGATGCAGAGAATTACAAGGAATCCAATACTGGGAATCGTGAAGAAGATACGAATGTCGGTGAAGTAGAAGTAAAGAAAGCAATGAAGATGAAGAACAAGAAGCACAAGAGGAAGAAGATAGTACTTACAGAACTTCCAATTTTTGTCATTAATATATATTTTTTCTCATAAAAACAGTAGTAGGGGCAGTTTTGTAATAAAGTTTCCATCAAAATTATTAATGTTCGCCGAAAATATTTTTCTGCATTCTTAATTAATATTTTCCAGATTCTTTTCGTCATATTGGATCCGACATTTTGAATATTTCAGTTTTGTTATAAAAATCGTTATCAGAAGGGTCATGCCCTTAAGTGTGAATTATAGACTAGCCATGTAGATACAGAAGTCATGTGGATACAGTAGTCATGTGGATACAGAAACGTTATCATGTCTATTTTTGGCCATATTGGAGCAGATTTTGCAATTTTTGTCACTTTTTCAATATTCTGGCCCACTGTGCGGCGTATTTTTCGGGCAGCTGACGGACTTCCCCTCCCAGCAGCGCATCGCCTGCCTCCTCCGGCACAGTTTTCGCTGTCTTAACATTAGCGGCCGTGGCAAATGGGTTTGCTTCACATTGTAAACGTCGCTAATTGATTCCCTCTCCTACATATTTTACCGTAATACTGATAAAATAGCTCACTGTCCTAATGACGTCGAGCAGCCGAAAACTGGTCTAAGAAAAGAGGGCAGGCGTGAGTTCTAAGAACGTCCACGCCGCGAAGGTGCAGAACGCGTCCGGCTGCGGCCACGTGGGGGGATCGATGAGGCGTGCGTCGCACGTGGCGGGCAGACCTCTCGCACTCGCGTGACCCCGTATCGACCGCCAACGCGTCTCTCGTGGACACCAAATCTGCCTTGACCGCGGCACTTCCGAAACAAACTGCAGCAGGGCCATGTTTAGTCGCCCCCCCCCCCCCCCTCGCTCCATCGGCGCCACGTGACACGCTCAGAGGTGGGACTTGTAATCACATTAAATGCACTAGAGGAGATCGATAGCTGACTTCGCGATGAACGACAACTTGTTACCGAAGTACCAACCTCACAAGTAACCAAGCCTCGATACCACAAATACGTCTCTTGCTGAGGAAACATAGCGTCACGTGGTACCGGTCTGATACGAAGCTCACCATTATCGTTTCTCAGAAGGAATTTTACGATTTTAACATGTCGTGTTTATTCTCTCGCTGGAAACTGGTAACAGAAACTTTGTTGTAAATTCGCATAACTACGCAGTACACTACTAGAAACATACAGATATTTAACAGCTTCACGAACAGAGGGCCATATGAGTCCCATATACAAATTTATTTCCCTGAGTCCACAGGAATATGAAACTCCACATCTGGTTGGAACTGCGATCCAGCGTATCAACTGTTTGGAATCGGCGGGCTCATTGTTTGGCACCTAATGTGCGAGATATCATGTTTTGTTTTATGACATTTTTTTCCTGTCATCAATAGATAAGCTTAGTATGGGTATTTAATGCCTTTTTTACATTGTTTGCTTCAAATACACAGGTTTGTCCACATATTTATTAATAAACGACTTACATTCGTTTAATGGTTTTGTCTTACGCCCAGTGTATGTAGAGAATTTCTATCTGTGCCTTTCGTTCAATTTTGTGTCAGAGCTTTTACAATTATGCATATTATTCGGCGCTGTAATCTTATTTTAGTTCCCTTGATTTGATACGAAACGGAGAACTCCATAAACTGGTGGTTTGTTTTTTTGCGATGAGTGCTTGCCTTCCCCTTTCCTTAATGTTATTCCCAGTTGAAAGCTGCCTTACAAAAGCAATGTGAAGAGAAAGTTGGTCACATTTTCCTTCTTTGTTACAGTTCCACATGATAAAACTGTTTGCTACTGCGACGTGCAAAAGAAACTAAAAGACGATGCCATCATTTGGGTGACCTTCTACCAATAGCATATCTTTCTCTCTGCAGGTCGGACCGGTCTACAGCTCCCACTACAGCTCTGTACTATACTGTGAATACAGGGCACTATATAGCTCCGGTTGTACAATCTCTATTTTTTCCTTGTGACGAACCTTATATATTTCGGGTGATGAGCAGTCGACAAAACTATAACTGGCTTATTATCTGGTCACTTTAGTGCAGACGCACGAATGATGATGTGCGCTTGTATGCCGTTGAATAACATTTTCCAGCAAGGTGCACAAGGATGCTATAGCTACTGGGGAGTAGCACCACTATATATTGAGCCATGTTTCGAAAGGTTTCATGAAAATGTTAAGCTGTGTGTAAATAAATTTTTTGACATAATAATGGTATTTACTTTCCTCTTTTCACAGATCCAAATCGCTGGTCGGAAAATTATTTTAGGGGTACTTAATGTCCCGCTGTACTCGAGGAGGAATAAATTTAGAGAACCATTATTCTTCCTCGAGTCCAGAGGAACATACAAACCCCAAAAAATGGTTCAAATGGCTCTGACCACTATGGGACTTAACATCTGAGGTCATCAGTCCCCTAGAACTTAGAACTACTTAAACCTAACTAACCTAAGGACACCACACACATCCATGCCCGAGGCAGGATTCCAACCTGCCACCGTAGCAGTCGGTTCCGGACTGAAGCGCCTAGAACCGCATGGCCACAACGGCCGGCACAAACCCCACTTAAAATAATTATAAAAGTATAAACAAGAATCAAAATTTAGAAACCTGGCCTGACTGAGTATTCATTTC